>NC_026002.2:61812915-62033165 GCF_000442705.2 Elaeis guineensis | reverse complement strand
ATAGTATGTTGCTTGGAACTCTTCCAGCAGATGGCTCCACCATTCAGAGTAAAGATATAAACCCGACACGCTCCTGCTGTCATCAATGGTCAGATCGGAAGCTAGAGTCTGTGAACCCCACAAGTTTCAGATCTGACTCGCCATAAACCAACCATTGGTCCTTAGTATTTCACAAATACTTAAGGATGGCTTTAACCACTTTCCAGTGATTTTCTACAGGATTAGATTGGTATCTACTCACTACTCCTAGTGAGTATGCCACATCTGGTCTTGTACATGTCATGGCATACATGATAGATCCCATGGCTGAAGCATATGGGACTCTACTCATATGCTCTCTCTCTTCTGGAGTTGTCGGACAATCCTTCTTAGAGAGAAAAATTCCTTGGCCTATCGGTAGATAGCCCTTCTTGGAATTCTCCATGTTGAACCTCTTCAGCACAGTGTCTATGTACATAGATTGGGATAACCCAAGCATCCTTTAGATCAATCCCTATAGATCTTCATCCCTAGGATGTAGGATGCTTCACCCAAGTCCTTCATGGGGAACTGTGATGACAATCAAACTTTTATTCCCTGTAGTGCGGGGATGTCATTCTCGATTAAGAGAATGCCATCCACGTACAAGACAAGAAATACCACAACTGGACCATTTGCCCATTTATAGATGCAGGGCTCTTCTCCATTCTTAATGAAGCCATACGTTTTGATCACCTTATCAAAATGCATGTTCCAACTCCGAGAAGCTTGCTTCAATCCATAAATGGATCTCTGAAGCTTGCACACCTTGGACTCATCTGTTGGATGTAAACCCCTCAGGTTGTATCATATACATCTCTTCAGTCAGCTCTCCATTCAGAAAAGCTATCTTTACATCCATTTGCCAGATCTCATAATCCAGATGGGCAGCTATTGCAAGCATTATCTGAATGGATTTTAGTATTGCCATAGAAAAAAACATCACGTCATAGTCAATAACATAACGTTGACGATACCTCTTGGTGACCAGACGGACTTTATAGGTCTCCACCTTTCCATCTGCGCCCCTCTTCCTTTTGAAGACCCATTTACACCCAATGGGTTTAACCCCTTCAGGTGGGTCAACCAATGTCCATACATCATTGACCTTCATGGACTCCATTTCGGATTTCATGACTTCAAGCCATTTCTCGAAATCAGATCTCTGCATTGCATCCATATAGGTGATCGGATCCTCATTATTCTCATCAAGTTCGATGGGATCACCGTCCCGGATCAAGAAACCATAGTATCTGTCCGGCTGATGCGGTACTCTACCGGATCACCTTAATGGTGCAGATACATTGGGCTCTGAATCTGATCTAATCATATCCGACTCAGGTTCAGCTATTGGTGTCGGTCCTTCTACCTGTTGAATTTCATCAAGTTCAACCTTAGAGGCAACGGCTCCTTCACCAAGGAAATTCTTTCTAAAAAGATTGCCTTAAGGCTGACAAACACCTTTTGTTCATCAGCATGGTAGAAAAAATATCCTTTTGTCTCTTTGGGGTACCCTATGAATGAGCATTTGTCAGACCTAGGTCCAAGTTTATCTGTGACTAATCATTTGACATAGGTCGGGCACCCCCAGACCCTAAAGTGTGAAAGTGCTAGCTTACATCCCGTCCATATCTCATATGAAGTCTTAATTACAGACTTACTTGGAACCCTATTTAATAGATAATAGGTTGATTTGAGTGCATATCTCCAGAAGGATATTGGCAAGCTAGCAAAACCCATCATGGATCGGACCATGTCTAACAGAGTCCGATTCCTCCTTTTAGACACACCATTATGCTGTGGTGTTCCTGGAGGAGTCTATTGGGAGAGAATCCCATTCTCTCCTAGATATGTGAGAAACTCACTAGAAAGGTATTCTCCTCCTCGATCAGATCGAAGAGTTTTAATACTCTTTCCAGTTTGTTCTTCTACTTCACTTTGGAATCGTTTGAACATTTCAAATGAATCCGACTTATGTTTCATCAGATAGACATATCCATATCGAGATAGGTCATCCATGAAAGTTATGAAGTAAAAATATCCACCTCCAGCACTGGTGCTCATGGGCCCGCATACATTAGTATGTACTAGGCCAAGAGCTCAGTAGCTCTCTCACCTTTTTCAGTAAAAGGTGACTTGGTCATTTTACCAAGAAGACAGGACTCACAGGTTGGAAATGATTCACAATCACTGACTTCGAGGGTTCCCTCTTGAATCAACCTGTTTATTCTGTTCTTGTTTATATGACCTAGCCTACAGTGCCATAAGTAGATATCTGACACACTATCTAATCTAGGGTGCTTGCCAGTAGAATAGACTCTTATTAAGCTTGATCTTTTTGGTCTGGCTCTGCACTGATGTCCCAACCTGAACATGCACCTTCTTCACTTTCTTCTTCTTGTTCTTCTTCCCTTTCTTAAAGGGTCGAGAACCAGAAGACGATCCTCCCACTAAGTTCACCTACTCCTTGAGGAGTTGGTGATCCTTCTCAAAGTTCTGAAGCAACCCTAGTAATCCGTGGCAGTTTACTTCAGGCTTTGTCATTCTATAATGAGTGAAGAATGGGAGATAAGACTTGGGCAGCGAGTTCAGTATTGCATCTTTCCCAAGCTGCTCATGCAAGAAAAAGCTGAGCTTGCTCAATCGTTCCATCAGCTCGATCATGTATAATACATGATCAGTGATAGATGCACCATCTCACATTTTGGCGTTGAAGATGGCACAACGAGTCTTGTGCCTCTCCACGTCATCGGATGTGCCAAAGGCATCCTCCAACACTTGAAGCATGTCTTTTGGCTGAGCTATCTCAAATCTGTGACTGAACTCGTCGCTCATGGCAGCCAGCATGATACAGCGCACCGTGGTCCGATCATTGAGCCACTTTTGGTAAGTGTCTCTGACTGTTCCACGTGCATTGACAGCTGGCTCCTCAGGTGCAGGATCCATTATCACATATAGGATCCGTTCATGCTCCAGGACTATCTTCAACTTTCGGTACCAGCTATCGAAGTTGGGTCCCACCAACTTATCATTGTCCAACAATGATCGGAGCGATAGGGAAGTGGCCATATTTGCACAAAGGAGAATCATAACCTAATTAGTAATTGATTCATTAAACCTAAAGATTTGGACTTTAATCAAAAGGTTCTCTCACTATTTTATTCGAATTGGTAGCCTCTACCTCCAATTCGAGGAATTACCCTAATTCCTTAGTGGGTACTAGAATCCAGTTAGACTGCACACAAGCCCAACTTTGGTTGGCCAACCCATGTACATCTAAGAGTAGGTTCATAACCAATTGTTTTCCTAAATAATTTTTAGTAATTTTAATTTTACTCCAGAAACCTAATCAGTAGGCTTTGGCCTCCACTGTAAGGATCCGGTTAGGTCCAACCATTAACATGATCATACTTGGTGTATCTAACCAATGAATGATTAAGCCCAACTTTGGTTGGCTCACCTAACCACCATTAGAGAGATACTTTCAAGTCGTCATATGATGAGTGATAATTCTATTAGTCAACAAGCACCAGGCCTTTGGGTCTGTAATGATTATTGAGTTAATAGACTCATTATCAAACACCTTAATGGAGGCTATGACTCAGTTATCTCCATAACTTTATCATTTTAAGGATCTAATAATTTTAGAGGATTTAAATAATATAGAGGATGAGGTCAGATGAACCAGCTTATCATGATCCTCCCACTGGCTTCACCAAGTCAGCTTAAGGGAGACCATTAAAAGGGCTGGTCTAGGAGCACCTAAATTAGTCACACTGATTTACCTAGCTGACATGGGTCAGCTCGAATAGTCAAGTGATCCGATCAAAACATAATTTCACCAAGAGGCCAGGTAAGTTTGATCAGAGAGAGGGTCTGCCAAAGCTTGCCTTAGACACCATCAGAAATGGCCAGGTAAGCAGGCTCCCAATTAAAAACCACTAGTCTAGTTTACCTTAGACACCAACTAGTTTAATTAGTTTCGATTAGATCAACCTAACAGTTCGTGCTAGACCGCTTAGTCAAAAATCAAGTCCATTTGGTTCTCGTTAAAGATATGGACTTGACCAACTACAACTATTGTAATTGATTTAGAGAATCCTTGACCTAATCTAAGACAATAATTGATTAGATTTAGTCAATTCTCTAATTAAGTCCATCTTCAATCTAACCATAGGTCTAACCCAATTAATGGACCTAATTTCCACTAACCCATTAACCCAATGTGTTATGGTTTGTGTCTTAGGTTCTTCAATTCACAATCCTAGAACCTAATCAAACAACTTCTTAATTTTTAATTAAGTTTTGGGCTGAGGGTTGGATTCGGCTTTTCAAAAAAATAATTTTTATATTTGTAAAATAATTTTACAATATGATTCTAGCAACCATATTGCATGTTTGATTCATAATCAAGATACAAGTGAAATAAACATGAAACTACTTTAGATCTAATCTAAACAGGTTCATGTAATTGAAATAATTTTAACTTTAAATAATTTCTTTGCACAAAAATTATTAACAAAGAGATTTTATTTTAGATTTAAATACCTTTTAAATCTAATAAATCATAAATTTAATCTAGATCATATCTAACAAATTTATGATTAAAGATAGATCTACACAAACTAGGACAACCTTTGCACTGTAAGGGGTAAACCTTAAGCAGGACAACCTTGCAGTTCGTGATTGATCTAAAATTTTAATTTCAGATTTAATAATCAGATTATAAATTAGATCTAATCTAAGAAATAATCTAAGCATGTATAAATAATCATGTAATAAAGAACCTTGCTCTGATACCAATTGTAGGAACCAGATCTAGGGTTTCAGGGTTAGATCTTGAAAACTTTTTCAAGATCATACAGCGAAAGACTAAAATAAATCAAAATTATTTTTTAAAATCAAAGAATACCTAGATCTAATATCCTATTACATGATTATTACATAGTATTAAATCAAAAATTAAAATATATAAATATAGCATGAACTATATGTTGATCATATCAACATGTTTCTATACTACATCTAATGTATGTATTAAACAATAGATCAGATCTATTACCTTAAAGTTAGACGTTCTAACCTCGCTGATCCGGGCTTGAGGATGATTTGCAAGCCACACATACGTTCGGCCTCTAGGAGTCATCCACACGAGCCCACGAATCTCGATCAGAAGTCCTGCTTCAGGAAATCAGCACAGTATGCTAGTACTGCACTGATCCTTCTTTGATGGTTGATCAGGTGCCTCCTTGTTGCTCCTAGATTGATTTTGATGATTACAAAGCAGATTGAAGGGATACAAATATTTTTATTTGAAAAAGTCTTATGCTCTTCAGGGGCAAAATATAATTTTACCAAAACCCTGATTTGATAGTATCATTTGGTAGAGCAAAAGATTTATGATCTATTGGTGAAATTTTATTATTTTTGGACTTGTATTTTTGAAGTTATGCATGTTTGAATTCCATGAGTCGACTCATGAGTCAGCTCATGGCACAATGAGTAGCTTGGCACGCTGAAATTTCTGTTGGCACGCTGGATTTTTGACTTGGCACGACCTGTGAGTCGACTCATGAGTCGACCCATAAGGCATGAGTCGACTCATGAGTCGACTTCTGCATGTTTGGGCCAAAATTCCAGAAACCCAATTTCTGGTTGTTGCAACAGAGGTCGACTCATGAGTCGACTCATGAGTCGACCCCTGCGACGGGATTTGTCCGCAACGGCTAGTTTTTAACCCGTTTTAGTTGCTTTTAATGCTCATTTAATGTGCTCTAATGGCTCTTTTTCTGCCTAAAATATTTTTCTCTATTTCTTAAAGCTATAAAAGGTTTCAAAAGGTGGAAAATAAGAAAGAGATTGACAAGAGATAAGCAAGACATTAAGAAGAGAAAGAAAGAGATTTGAAGAGCATTCAAGAGAGCTTTCAAGAGCATTCAAAAGAGAGGATTTCTCAAGCCAACTTTTCAACCCTAATCAAGAGCTCATTTAAAGCCTTCAAGAAGCCTTCAATCAAAGCTCACCAACTCCTCAAGCGTTCATTCAATTCTTCATCCACTTTGAGAAAATCCAAAAGGGGCTTCTTCACTTGAGTAAAGTGTATTTAAAGTTATATTCGCTCATTAAAGGAGCTTTTCTTGTACTTATTTGTGCTATAAACTGTTTTACTCTTTGTGAGTAATTGTTTTTGTTTTGGAGGGTTCCAAAATAAGGGAAGGTTGATCCGAACCTGAAATCGGAGTGTATTAGGTTGGCTTGTACCCAGAAAACAAGTGGACTAGCTTGGGATAGCTAGTGTCGGAGTTTCCGACGTTTGTATTCGGGTTGAATACAAGTTTAGTGGATTGGAATTCCCAAGTAGGAGCTTGGAGAGTGGATGTAGATGCAAGGTTGGCACCGAACCACTATAAATCCTTGTGTTTGTGGTGTGCATTATTACTTCTCTTTAACTCTTCATTATTTCCTTGCATTCTTGCTTTAGGTAATTAATCTTGAACTAAAGTCTTTCTCCTCATTCATTTAGCTTTTGACAAACACTTTTCATAAGTTATTAGTTAAGTTTAAAATTTTTTTAAAACCCAATTCACCCCCCCTCTTAGGTTGCATAGCTGGGCAACAAGTGGTATCAGAGCCCAGTGCTCTAGCCCTTCTTTGATCTAAACAATCAAAGAGCCAAAGATCTATGGCAACCCATGTCGGTACTTCTCTAGCCGAGGGGCAATCCACCAACCAACCTCCACTTTTCAATGGGTCTAATTACACCTATTGAAAAGCTCGGATGAAGATATTCATACAAGCACTCGACTATGATATGTGGAGTATCATAGTGAACGGTCCTCACACACCCACTAAAATTATAGATGGTGAGGAGTCAACCAAACCCGAGAAAGAATGGGATGAGGTTGATAAGAAATTGGCACAATTAAATGCTAAAGCAATGAATGTACTTTATTGTGCTCTTGATGCTAACGAATTTAATCGTATTTCTACTTGTTCATCTGCTAAAAAAATATGGGATAGATTAGAAGTAACCCATGAGGGAACAAATCAAGTAAAAGAGTCTAAAATAAACATGCTTGTGCATAAATATGAATTGTTTAAAATGGAGCATGATGAGTCCATAACTGTAATGTTTACTCTCTTTACTGATATAATTAATGGTTTAAAGAGTCTTGGCAAGTCCTATACTAACAGTGAGCTTGTAAGAAAGATTCTCAGATCATTGCCAAGAACTTGGAAAGCCAAGGTGACTGCTATCCAAGAAGCGAAGGACTTGAACACTCTACCTCTAGAAGAGCTTCTTGGATCTTTGATGACTCATGAGCTAAGCATGAAGCAACATCAAGAGGATGAAGTCAAAAAGAAAAGAACCATTGCCCTCAAATCTACAGCTTCTCCTGATGAAGAAACTGATGATACAGAAGATGAAGAACAGGATGAAGAGATGACACTCATCACCTGGAGATTCAAGAAATTTCTAAGAAAAAGAAAACAGGGGATGAGAAAGAGACCATTCACAAAAGGGGAACAAAGCAAAGAGAAAGAGAAAGATCAACCCCTTATCTGCTACGAGTGCAAGAAGCCGGGACATTTCAAATCCGAATGTCCACAACTGAAGAAAGGTCCCAAAAAGTTCAAGAAGAAGGTAATGATGGCCACATGGAGTGCGAGTGATGACTCAAGCTCCGATGAGAAAACCTCAATCGAACAAGCCAACCTGTGCCTTATGGCACACGAAAATGAGATAATTTCTGAAACCCCTAGTGAATTTACATTTGAAGAATTGCATGAAGCATTCTATGATTTAATTGATGAATTAAAGAAACTAGGGATGAAAAACAAAGAACTGAAATTGAAAAATCAGTCCTTAGTGAAACAAGCTGAAAGCCTTTCAATTGAAAAATCCACCTTGCTTCAAGAAAATCAAAGCTTAAAGAATGAAATTAACAAGCTGAAACCTATAGTAGATAAGTTCACCTTAAGTTCAAACAAACTAAATATGATTCTTGATAATCAAAAAGCCATATATGATAAGGCTGGACTTGGCTATAACCCCTTGAAGAAACAAAAATTTTTGAAAAGGAACCATTTTGACTAACCAAAAAGTCTACTAATATTACTTGTTTCAAATGTGATAGAGTTGGACATAAATCATACACTTGCCTCTTTAACAAATCTGCAAACACAACTATAAAGAAAATATGGGTTCCAAAAGGAACCATTTTGACTAACCAAAAAGGACCCAAGAAAGCTTGGGTACCTAAAACAAAAACTTGACTTTTGCTTGCAGGTGTGTATAGCATCCCAAGGAGGAAACAGAAAATGGTATCTTGACAGTGGATGCTCGAGACACATGACTGGTGATGAATCACAATTCATCACGCTTGATGCTAAGGATGGAGGGATGGTCACCTTTGGAGATAATGGCAAAGGAAAGATCATCGGGATAGGTAACATTGGTATCACTCCCTCCAAATATATTGAAAATATTTTGTTAGTTAAAGGTTTAAAGCATAACTTACTTAGCATTAGTCAATTTTGTGATAAAGGGTATAAAGTTATTTTTGAATCATCTGTTTGCATTGTGACTAGTCCTATTAACGATGGCATTAAATTTATAGGACATAGACATGGCAATGTTTATATGGTAGATTTAAATGATTTAGCCAAAATAGACATGCAATGCCTAGTATCCTTGAATGCTAAAGTTAATGAGACTAGTTGGCTTTGGCATCGTAGACTTGCACATATTAGCATGCATTCTCTTTCAAAATTAATTAAGAAAGAATTAGTTCTTGGCTTGCCTAAACTGAATTTTGAAAAAGATAGAATTTGTGATGCATGCCAACTAGATAAACAAACTAGAGTTTCATTTAAATCCAAAAATATTGTTTCAACTTCTAGACCTTTAGAGCTTTTGCATATGGACTTATTTGGACCAACTAGAACCACTAGTCTAGGAGGAAAACGATATGATTTTGTAATTATAGATGATTACTCTCATTTTACTTGGGTTTTCTTTTTGGGACACAAAGATGAAACTTTTCATATTTTCACTAAATTTCACCGAAAAGTCACTAATGAAAAAGAATTTTCAATTCAAAATATTAGAAGTGATCATGGAACTGAATTTGAAAATCAAGACTTTGAAAATTTTTGTGATGAAAATGAAATTGGCCATAACTTCTCTGCTCCTAGGACACCCCACAAAATGGGGTAGTTGAAAGGAAAAACAGAACTTTAGAAGAAATGGCCCGTACCATGCTTTGTGAAAGCAACCTTCCAAGATATTTTTGGACGGAAGCAATTAACACAGCATGTTACATTTTAAATCGTGCCTTGATTAGACAAATTTTAAAGAAAACCCCCTATGAACTTTGGAAAGAAAGAAAATCAAATATTGTATATTTTCATATTTTTGGTTGCCGATGTTTTGTATTAAATAATGGTAAAGAAAGACTTGATAAATTTGATGCAAAATCAGATGAAGCAATCTTTCTGGGTTACTCCTCCACTAGTAAAGCTTTTAGAGTTTTTAATAAAAGAACTTTAGTAGTTGAGGAGTCCATACATGTTGTTTTTGATGAATCTAACGATCTTCCTTCAAGGAAGAATGAGGGTGTTGATGATGCAGATCCACTAATAGAAGGTATGAAGGAGATCACTCTGAAAGATTCAACAACTCCAGAGGATGAGGATCAAGAAGACAAACAAGATGAGAGAGGTGAAGAAATTCAAGAACAACCTCAAGGTACAAATGACCTACCCAAGGAATGGAGGTATGTTTACAACCACCCTAAGGAGTTAATTATTGGTGATCCTATGCATGGGGTGAAAACTCATTCTTCACTTAGAGATGTATTTAATCATTGTGCTTTTGTATCTCAACTTGAACCAAAAACTATTGAAGAAGCTGAAAATGATCATAATTGGATTAATGCAATGCAAGAGAAACTTAATCAATTTGAAAGAAATAATGTTTGGACCTTAGTATCAAGACCTAAAAATTATTCAATAATTGACACAAAATGGGTCTTTAGAAACAAATTAGATGAGCATGGTAATGTAATTAGAAATAAAGCAAGACTGGTTGCTAAAGGATATAATCAAGAAGAAGGAATTGATTTTGATGAAACCTTTGCACCTGTTGCTAGATTAGAAGCCATTAGACTTCTACTTGCGTATGCTTGCTTTATGAAATTCAAATTATTTCAAATGGATGTCAAAAGTGCATTTTTAAATGGATATATTGCTGAAGAAGTCTATGTAGAACAACCCTCGGGATTTGAAAATCATGCTTTTTCTGATCATGTTTTTAAATTAAATAAAGTTTTATATGGATTAAAACAAGCACCTAGGGCTTGGTATGATAGGCTAAGCAAATTCTTACTAAACAATGGTTTTTCAAGAGGTAATGTAGATACAACCCTCTTTATTAAAAGAAATCAAAATGATATGTTAGTAATACAAATTTATGTTGATGATATAATTTTTGGGTCTACTAATGAATCTCTTTGTTAAGACTTTGCTAAGCTCATGCAGGGGGAGTTCGAGATGAGCATGATGGGAGAACTTACCTTCTTCCTCGGACTCCAAATCAAACAAACAAAAGAGGGAATCTCCATCACCCAAAGCAAGTACACCAAGGAACTACTCAAAAGATTTGGAATGGAGAACTCCAAACCTATTGGCACACCCATGAGCCCCTCATGTAAGCTTGACAAGGATGATGAAGGTAAATGTGTAGACTTAAAATACTATAGAGGTATGATTGGATCATTATTATATTTAACTACAAGTAGGCCTGATATCATGTTTAGTGTTTGTTTATGTGCTAGATATCAATCTAATCCTAAAGAATCTCATTTGAATGCTGTTAAAAGAATCCTTAGATACTTGAATGGTACTCAAACTCTAGGGTTATGGTACTCTAAGGACTCACAAATTGATTTATTAGGATATTCAGATGCTGATTTTGCTGGATGTAAATTAGATAGAAAAAGCACAAGTGAAACTTGCCAATTTCTTGAAGTTAACCTAATCTCCTGGTTTAGCAAGAATCAAAATTTGGTAGCACTGTCTACGGCTGAGGCCGAATACATTGTAGCCGGAAGTTGTTGTGCTCAAATCTTGTGGATTAAGCAACAACTCGAAGACTTTGGAATCAAACTTAATGAAACACTAATAAGATGTGACAACACAAGTGCCATAAATCTATCTAAAAATCCAATTCAACATTCAAGATCCAAACATATTGAAATAAGACATCACTTTATAAGAGAACATGTTCAAAATAAAAATATAATTCTTGAATATGTTTACACTGAAAATCAATTAGCTGATATCTTTACGAAGGCCCTTAGTGAGGACAGATTCTGTGAAATTAGGAGAAATATAGGAATTCTTGATCCATATGCCTAAATATTTCTCAATTTCCAAAGAATTGATGTCAAAAATTCTTAGAGCTCAATTTCCAACATCTATCTTGGTCCCAAAAGCTCAAGTTTATCATTCTCAAAATTTGTCTTTGAGCAAAATTCTTTCTCCCAAAAATTTTAAATTTTTTTAGAATTTATTCGTATTTTTTTTGAATTTCTAAGCTTCATGAGTCGACCCCCTTGAGTCGACCCCATGGCAAACTTGTAATTTTTTCCAACTTCCCACGGGCTCCTTCTTTTTATTTGGGATCCTGTTCGTGAGCCGACTCATCCTTTCATCTTCCTCCTTCCAAAAACCGACTTCCCCATTTCCATTCTCTCCAAAACCGAGGATCTAGCTCAAGGTTCTTCTCCCTTCTCCTCTCCACCATAAATCGCCACCTGGGAAAAGGGATCTTCGTGCTTTCTCCCTTTGTTTGAAACGGTTGGAGCGTGCCCTAGCACTCCTCCGTTCTTCTCTAATCCGCCTCTTCTCTCCACCAAAATCCCTCTCCATTCTTTTGTAATCCTTCTTCCACTCATCCACTTGATCCTCCAAGTCTCTCTGCCTGCTACTGTGGTGAATATGGCTCCAAAGATGAAGCTTCCACAAAGAAGAAAGTCGGTCCGTGAGCTAGAAGAAAATGTCCGAAGGAAAAGGCAAGCTGCTCAGTCCTCCACTGCTCCCACTCCGGCTTCTGTGTCATCTCAAGGTCCTTCTCAATCATCCCTTAGCCCCAGTAAGAATCATCTATCTGATAGGAAAGTTGAAACCGAAAAGAATGTGGATTTTCGGTTCTTTGAAAAAGAGGGTTTTACTTTTGGAACTAAAATTAAAAACCAAGGATGGGGTTTCTACTGCTCCCTTAAGGAAGTCACTTATGTAGACCTAGTCAGAGAATTTTATCAGAATTTGCATTATGGGAATGGGTCAGTGACTTCAACAGTCAAGGGTGTTGATATTTGTTTGGATCCTAGTATATGGAACTCTTATATGGAACTCCCAGTAAAGGAAGAGGGGATCAGTGTTATTCTAGGGGGAGCCTACTCAGGGAGTTTAAATAAATTGGAAGCAAAGATTTTGTCTATTGAGATGAGGATCCTACATCAGTTGGTGATGAAGCTCTTCTTCCCTAGGAGTGGTAGGCATGATCTACTTTCCAGCAGAGATATTTGTATTATGTTTCATGTTATCACTCAAACCCCCCTGAACCTCTCTGCACTAATGATAGAGGCCATGAGAGAGACTTTGAACAGATCCAAGGCACACTTGCCTTTTGGTATGGCCCTTACTCGAGTTTTTAGGAGGTTTGGAGTTAGCTGTGAGGGGGAGGCATCTACTAAGCTCTCTCATGTAGACACCTTCAACCAACACACCCTGCACCGAATGGGTTTTACAAAGACTGATGGTGGTTGGATCAAGGGTTCTGAGGAGAGAGCTGAGGACAGAGCTGAGGACAGAGCTGAAGACAGAGCTGAAGAACAAGGTCCATCATCTCCTATCCATGACTTCAGGGCAGCATCACCAGATATCCAGTTCATTCCAGATCCAGAGGCTGGCCCTTCAGAGTTCACCAGGATGCCCACACCAGTACATCAGCCAGAGAGCAGAGCACCTCCATCAAAGTTCAGACTGGCTAATGATCAGATCGAGCAGATATCACAGCGTGTGGCTTCTTTGCTATCTAGTCAGTGGAGCAGTACTACATTTGCACCAGGGGCTACTTCATCTGATCAGACCATGACTCCCCATATCTCCACTGTGTTTCAGATGATATCAGATCAGTCTATCCGGATTCAGCAGCTTGAGGACACCGTTTGGAGACTGACTGGCAGAGTTCTTGACTTGCAGGGGCAAGTCCTAGCTTTGGCCCATCCTCAGCCACAGGAGTCCACTATTGAGGTCACAGACCTTACTACAGAGGCTGGCAGGCTCAGAGGTGCACTGGAGGGTGGATATGAGTTACTGAAGAGAGAGATCCGAGGATCGAGTGAGCATGCATCCACTCAGTTCACTGCTCTACTTCAGTCTGTTTTCAGAGCACTGAACGTACTTGATTCCATCAGACTCACTCTTTCTGTCCAGTCCTTGGCCTCGCAGCGTTCTCAGTCTCCTAGTTCATCTCGCTCTCCTGCTCGTGCCAGAGGCAGACGGGGTAGAGGACGCACTTCTGGTCGAGATCCATCAGCTCCTCATCCCATATCTGACGACTCCGATCCTTCTAGTTATGATCTTTACTAGATCCTAGGTGTCAGTGTCTTGTTCTGTCTAAGATCTATATTTTGGGGCCATATATTAACATTAGCTAGTTGACTTTTATATTAAGAAATATGTATTGAAACAATTATGGTTTTAATTATCTTTCACTTATATATCTACTCTTTGTAATGATCATCTTTTGGTTATATATATTCCCTTGTTGAAACTGCTTCTCTTTGTTGATGATTGTTGTTAATGATTGCTGTATTAAGGGGGAGCAAACATTAATGATTAGCACTAAAAGTATTAAAGAGAAAACATATTCAGAAAAAGAGGGGGAGTTAACCATGTTTGATGATGTCAAAAAGGGGGAGAAATTAAAGAAAAAAAAATCCATCAAAAGTAAAACCATAAATTATGAGAAAGAAAAAGAAACCCATCAAAAGCAAAACTACAAATTATGAGAAATTAATGAATGAATTGGAGAATTTAAAGAACAATATCAAAAGTAAAATGCTAAGTACAATGCAAATGAGCAACCTTTTAAATTACTTCTTTACATATGCTCTGATTTGCTTTAAAAATTTAAATATGCTCTGATATGCTTTAAAATTCCAACTTGCTCTGATACATCTTAAGAAATTTAACTTGCTCTGATACATCTTAAAATTCTTAACTTGCTCTGATACATTGTAAAATTTTTACTTGCTCTGATGAATCTTAAGTTTAAAATGCTCTGATACACTTTTCAGATTCACTCTTAGACATGCATTGGCACACCTAATTATTTTTTGCTCTAATACTAAAACTAAAATTTTTTCAAAATACAGCTTGCTCTGATAACAAAAATAAATTTTTTGCTCTAACACCAAAATCACATAATCTAATGAGCAAATTTTCAAATCTTTAAGCAAATGGGCAAACTATTTATGCATATGACCATTTGTATCACATGCCAAAAGAATCAATACTCTTTTCAAGCATATGCACTTATAATGCATCCTTTTGAAATTCATGATTCACATAAATGCTTTTGTTCAAGTATTTTGTCATCATCAAAAAGGGGGAGATTGTTGCTCCAAGATTGATTTTGATGATTACAAAGCAGATTGAAGGGGCACCAATATTTTTATTTGAAAAAGTCTTTGTGCTCTTCAGGGGTAAAATTATAATTTTACCAAAATCCTGATTTAATAGTATTATTTGGTAGAACAAAAGATTTATGATCTATTGATGAAAATTTTATTTTTTTTGGACTTGTATTTTTGAAGTTATGCATGTTTGAATTCCATGAGTCGACTCATGAGTCAGCTCATGGCACAATGAGCAGCTTGGCATGCTGAAATTTCTGTTGGCATGCTGGATTTTTGGCTTGGCACGACCTGTGAGTCGACTCATGAGTCGACCCACAAGGCATGAGTCGACTTCTGCATGTTTGGGCCAAAAATTCCAGAAACCCAATTTCTGGTTGTTGCAACAGAGGTCGACTCATGAGTCGACCCCTGAGGCATGAGTCGACTCATGAGTCGACCCCTGCGATGGGATTTGTCCGCAACGGCTAGTTTTTAACCCATTTTAGTTGCTTTTAATGCTCATTTAATGTGCTCTAACGGCTCTTTTTCTGTCTAGAATATTTTCCTCTATTTCTTAAAGTTATAAAAGGTTTCAAAAGGTGGAAAACAAGAAAGAGATTGACAAGAGATAAGCAAGACATTAAGAAGAGAAAGAAAGAGATTTGAAGAGCATTCAAGAGAGCTTTCAAGAGCATTCAAAAGAGAGGGTTTCTCAAGCCAACTTTTCAACCCTAATCAAGAGCTCATTTAAAGCCTTCAAGAAGCCTTCAATCAAAGCTCACCAACTCCTCAAGCGTTCATTCAATTCTTCATCCACTTTGAGAAAATCCAAAAGGGGCTTCTTCACTTGAGTAAAGTGTATTTAAAGTTATATTCGCTCATTAAAGGAGCTTTTTTTATACTTATTTATGCTATAAACTGTTTTACTCTTTGTGAGTAATTATTTTTATTTTGGAGGGGTTCCAAAATAAGGGAAGGTTGATCCGAACCTGAAATCGGAGTATATTGGGTTGGCTTGTACCCGGAAAACAAGTGGACTAGCTTGGGATAGCTAGTGTCGGAGATTTCGACGTTTGTATTCGGGTTGAATACAAGTTTAGTGGATTGGAATTCTCAAGTAGGAGCTTGGAGAGTGGATGTAGGTGCAAGATTGGCACCGAACTACTATAAATCCTTGTGTTTGTGGTGTGCATTATTGCTTCTCTTTAACTCTTCATTATTTCCTTGCATTCTTGCTTTAGGTAATTAATCTTGAACTAAAGTCTTTCTCCTCATTCATTTAGCTTTTGATAAACACTTTTCATAAGTTATTAGTTAAGCTTAAAATTTTTTTAAAACCCAATTCACCCCCCCTCTTGGGTTGCATAGCTGGGCAACAGTGGGGTTCACAGACTCTAGCTTTCAATCTGACCATGATGACAGTAGAAGCATGTCGGGTTATACTTTACTCTAAATGGTGGAGCCATCTGCTGGAAGAGTTCCAAGCAGCATGCTGTGGCAGACTCTATTTGTGAGGTGGAGTACATCGCAGCATTGAATGCTACGAAGGAAGCTGTGTGGCTGAGAAAATTCATCACCGAGCTCGGAGTATCACCCTCCCTCAATGGTCCAGTCCTGCTCTACTGCAACAGCACTGGTGTCATAGCTCAGGTGAAGGAACCCAAAGCATACCAGCAGATGAAGCACATTTTGCATAGCTTCCAAATGATACGGGAGATCGTGGATCGAGGTGATTTCGACCTTTAGAAAATCGACGAAAAGGAGAACCTGACCAACCCCTTCACTAAAGCCCTAGCAATAAAGGAGTTCGACAACCACAAGTCGAAGATGGGTATTAGATACTGTGCGAGTGGCTTTAGGACAAGTGGGAGTTGTTGAAAAATATGTCCCAAAAGTCAATCGTCAAACTATTGATGGTTGAGCTACCTTGTATTGTAATTGATTTGTTAATAAATAAAATATATTTTTGATATTTTCATCATAAGTCTTCATCTTCTAATGAACTTCATTATTGTGATGAAGTCCTTAGGACTATTTAGGTTCGATAAAGAGAAGATTTATCGATTAGTCCTTAAAACTGTTCATGACCAAATGATAGGTGTTAATAAGAACGACAGCTTCTATCGAGCATAGATCGCTATAGGCCATATGGGTTGGTTGTCTTTCTAACCAAGGAGTGTGGAGACACTGGTATGGCATACAGATGAGATATAAGGGTACATCATCATTGAACGTGACCAATTTCAGAGCATTCTGTTGTCGAGAATGTCTCTGATGGGATATAGGTATAAGTGTCCCTTAGACTTGAGATTGCCTCAGTGACTTACAAGCAACTCACTGTGCTTTGATACTAGACTAACTGAATTTTTAATTCAGTGACGAAAGGCTTCTGGGCACAGTAAGTACTTGTGAAGTCAGAGTGTGATCGAGATGGGATTGACCACTCCCAGAGTTGGAGAAGAATGAGTCACTGTATTTCAATTTAGCAAAATCTTGGTCAGGGTAATCCATCAAATGGATTTGATATTTTGAAATATAATATGGACAACCTGATCAGAGTTGACAGTGGAACTCTGAGGTGTCCTATGATCATTTTGATCAAGGAGATGAATTATATGAAAACTATATCCGTATGGGTTCTAAGGATGTTGTTCTACACATTCGATCTATCCGACCGTCGGGCACCATTGCTAGATAGTCACTTCGATTGGTATAAAAATTTATTTCTGTGCTATCGACTTAAGTTCAGACCTATGAGTTCACACATATTAGAGTTCATGATCTGATCGGATGGTTGATCAATGATTAAGAATCATTCTAGGGTTAAACGATTAATATGATTGACATTTAACCTAGTGCAAGTGTTGTAGGAGGATCGATTAGTAATTCGATTGCTAATTGACTTAATTTGATTAAGCCAAAAGATTGAGATTAAGTCTAATTAAATATAATTTAATTAGATTTAGTTTGGACTTGATTGGATCAAGTTCAATTGGTTTATTGGATAAGCCAAGTGCAAGAAAAAAGTAGTCCTAGTTCAAATAGGACTTTGGTCAACCTAATTTCTAATTCGATTAAAAAATTAAATCAGATTTAAATTTAATTTAATTTGATTAAATTAGGTTCTTAACTAGATTAAGACCTATTTTAATTAGGTTGATTTAATTTTGGTTTGATTTGGTTTGAGAAACCAGATTGGAACAAGACATAGATTGAATCCTAGTAAGACTAGGATTCCACCTTGTGCCAATTTAGCCCCCATGCCCACTCTCTCTTACCCCATGCCCACTTTCTCTTATTTTGTATGACAAAACCCTCTCTTCCAAGTCTTCACACATGCCCAAAATTTTTCTTTCTTTCTCTCTTACATGGAAAGTGGTTGTGGATCAAGTCAAAGTAGGAATTAGTTTGGATTTCAAATTCTATAAGATAGAGTTTTAGGAAACCAAAACTCTTTCCTTATGGCACTGATTTTATTCAATTTTTTTTAGAATTTTTATGGTTTTTATGGCACATAATATGTGCCCTTTGCTAGTGGTCCATGCACAAAAAGAAAGAGGGAGAGCCCAAGAGTTGGGCGCCCCTTGTCTTGCAATGTTTAGATAATCCTTGACTAGGTATTTGACCTAGACAATGACTCTATCATATCTCTCTATTTAAAATGAATTTTTTTATAATTTTTTTATGAAATATAGAAAAAATAGAGACCTTTGAGGCATGCCAAAATTAGGGAGAAAAAAGGTTGGGGCATGGAGATACAATTGACACAAGGCTAGGTGTCTAGGTGAGAGCAAAGAGAAGAAGAAGAGGGTCTTCTTCTAGGGTTGCTGTGTTCACCTCTTTCCTTCCTCCATCTTGAGTTTTCTAAGAGTGTCTCAGATCTAAAACTCCTTCTCCTACTTCTTATCTTTGGAAGAGTTTAAATTAAGAAGAAGGAGGCATCTGATCGACCATCGAAGAAGGATCAGTGCAGTACTAGCATACTGTGCTGATTTCCTGAACCAGGACTTCTGATCGTGATTCATAGGCTCATGTGGATGACTCCTAGAGACTGGATGTATATGAGGCTCGCAACATCATCCTCAAGTCCGGATCAATAAAGTTAGAATGTCTAACTTGCAAGGTAATAGATCCGATCTATTATATTTTACATACATTAGATGTAGTATAGAAACATGTTAATATGATCAACATGTAGTTCTTACTCTTTATATTTTAATTTTTGATTTAATGCTATGTAATAATCATATAATAAGATCTTAGATCTAAGAATTTTTTAGTTTTATAAGATAAATTTTGATTTATTTTAGTCTTCTGCTGCCTGATCTTGAAAAAGTTTCAAGATCTAACCCTGAAACCCTAGATCTGGTTCCTTCACTTAGATCTAGGGATTCTATGATTTTATAAGATAAATTTTGATTTATTTTAATCTTCCACTATCTGATCTTAAAAAAATTTCAAGATCTAACCCTGAAATTCTAAATCTAGTTCCTTCAGGCACCCCTTAAGTCGACCCTTGGAAAAGGGTCACCTCATGGGTCATCCCTTTTACTTCAATCAAGAAACGGCTTTCTGTTTCAGCTCAGGAACAGTAGGGGACGACCCAGAGGTTGCCCCTTTCACATGGGATATTTCAGGGGTCACTCCTTTTTGCCTACCACTCTAGAAATCCCGCATACCGACGTGCCATTCAGAAGAGGTCGACCTAGGGGTCGCTCTTTTTTGCCGAAGCTTACTTTTCTTCAATTTTAGGCTTCCAAAAATTTTGAAATTGCCTCCAAATGATTTGATATCAATTTGAATGATCTTGAGACTTTCGAAAAATTTCAATTATATCTTGATGAATTTGCTACTTTAGCCATCTCTAAATATTTTTACAAATCAAAAATTTTATGTATCTTCTAAAATTAACTTTTAAAACATCTCCAAAGATACAAATCATTAGTACCCCTTCAAATATTTTGTGCTCATCAAAATCAATCTTTTGAGACAACAATCTCCTCTTTTTTGATGATGATAAAATATTTGAGTATAAGCAAAATAAAATAAATTTAACATTGGAGAAAGATAGTGCCATTTAAAATGAAGGAGCTAGAGATCAAGATATATGTATATATGATCAATTCAATGCATCTTATAAAGGCATTCACTTTTATTTGGCAATTTCTTTTTTAGGGAAGCTAAGGGGTTAGGTATGCAAATATACATTTGTGCTTATACTATGTTGCACCAAACTACTCTCCCTTTTTGACATCATCAATGTAGAAAAATAAATTTATATTTTTGGTTAACATATTACTTCTCCTAAAATTTTCAAATTGGTAGAACCTGCTGCATAAATGGCATAAATCACACAATATAGGACTAATAAAAATCACATTATTTCTAAAAATTTTACTTTCTAAAAATATTACTTATACCAAACAATATATTTACTCTTTTTTTTTGGCATCATTAATTAAAAACTACTCTTCCTTTTTGATTATATAAAATAAATCTGCTGCATAAATAACAAAGGTACCAAAGAAGATACACAAAATAGTACCAACAAGAGTTGCATTTTTCATTCCAAAAAACCACATGACTTCATATAAATAAAAGATACATAAGTCCAGTGCATCAACCATAAATATATATAGTGTTAGCCCAGTATAAAAAAAATCAATATTTATAGTTCCATCCAATAAAATAGAATATTAAAACATACATCAAGATAGTACAAAATATAGCATTCATATCCAAATATAAAAATATATAATGAGGATCACATAACCATATCCATAATAACTAAATATAATGTGTTTCAATTAGCTTGCCAATATGAATCATGAAGTGACAAAAAAACACATATGAACAGATACTTCATGAAAGTTTCAATTTATCTAAATTTAGATTTTAGGCATTTGATACTAAATTTCATACATATACATATGCTCATTTCAAGCAATATACTCATCACACATCCTCTCTCCTTTTTGGCAGCAATAAAATCAAACAAAGACTCAAATCTAAAGATATTCAATTTAAGTTCTCCCCCTTTCAGATTAAACTTGAGTTTAACTTTCAAATTCAGAATAAGACTTCTAAAGAATCAAGGATTGAGAGTGAAGAAAATAAAACTTTTTTTCTTATTAAATTTAAATCAAACTTGGCTAATTTTAGAAAATATGTTTTATTTTGTATAACATTAAATCTTATACAAACTTCATAACACTACTCTCCTTTGTCAAAAGTATAGATTCAAAAATACTTCTCAAATTCAGTTAAAAAAAATGCTTTGAGCTTTAAAAAAAATTCAAGAAAGATAGAGCTTATTCAAAACTTAAGATTTTGGAGTATCAAAATCAAGCAAAAGATATATTTTATCTTTTCAAAAGATATCTCTTTCTTTTCTTTAAGAGGTGTCATTCCATTAAATTTAGAAAAGTTATAAATTTTTTGAATTTATCTCAAATAGTATCATATCAAGAATGTATCAACATAAAATATATTTGAGATTAAAATATTTTTTTTCTTTTTTCAAAGATAAAGTAATATAATGCAAGGCAAGAATGAGTTGTTTGATACCAAGTATGAAAATTTTCTTAAGAAGAATCTTTTTGATACTGATTGTGAAAATAATCATCCTTATACCAATTATTTTGAGAATCAACTCAAATAATTACTTACTTGAAAATTTTTCTTGATACCACTTGAAGATTTAAGAAAAGTAAGTTTTAAATTTATTTAAAAAAAATGATCAATCATAATGAAATACAAAAATATATTTCAAATTCAACTTGATATTAATACATCATCAAAAATGATGATAGGATCAAATCATACAAAGTATGAATGAATAAGTCCAATAAAAAAATTATGATTGCTCTAATCAAAGTATAAATATTCATCAATAAATTTTTTTTAAGTATAATAATGATTTTTCAAAAATACATCAAATAAATAGAACAACAAGAGTGTACAAATAGATTAAGACAAATGATCATCAATAATTTCTATTTTTATTAACTTCCAAAATAATCTATCCTATTTAGTTCCAAAGAAGATTTTTCTTTTAATGTTTCAATAATATTTTCTCCCTTTATCTTTCATAATAAATGCTAGAAAATTTATTTTTCTTGATCCTCCCCTTTTTCTTCCAAATTATGCATAATTAGTTGATTTTAAGAGAATGAGTTTTACGTTTTTTTCCTCTTTAGATTTATAAATAGAGCATACAATGCATCAAGCAAATAAGTATAAACATGAAACAACTAACAATCATTAAGCATACTCAATTTTCAAAAAAAATCATATTTTTATTGATTTTCAAAAAGTGATTATAAGAAGTGATTACATCAATATATCCAAAAGAATTGAAAAAAAAATCTAGTGAGATCAAAGAGATAGCACTAAGCATAAGGATCCAAGATTCCTAGCTTTCTTCTAATTTCACAAAATCTATCTTCATTCAAGAGTTTTATAAAGATGTCCGTTAATTATTTTTTAGAGCAAACAAAGTCAATCAACACATCATTATTTTGAACATGTTCTTTAATAAAATAGTGTCTTATTTCTATATGTTTGGATCTAGAATGTTAAATTAGATTTTTGGTTAGATTAATTATACTAGTATTATCACATCTTATGAGAATATTATTATGTTTCATGCCAAAGTCTTCGAATTATTATTTAATCCACAAGATTTGAGCACAACAACTTTTGACTGTAATGTATTCGGTCTCGACCATAGATAATGCCATCAAATTTTATTTTTTACTAAATCATGAGATTAAGTTTACTTCAAAAAATTGATAAATTTTATTAGTATTTTTTCTATCTAATTTACATCCAGCAAGGTCTGCATCTGAATATCCTATTAAGTCTATAGATGATTGTTTGAAAAACCATAGGCCTGAAGTTTGAGTACCTTTTAAATATTTTAAGATTCTTTTAACAGTATTTAGGTATGATCTTTGAGATCAAATTAAAATCTTGCACACATATAAACACTGAACATGATATCAGGTCTATTAGTAGTAAGATATAGCAAAGATCCTATCATGTCTCTATAAAGTTTTAAATCAATACTCTTATCATTCTCATTCTTATCTAGTTTACAAGAAAGGCTCATGGGTTGCCAATGCTTTTGGAGGTCTCCACCCTAAATCTTTTTAATAGCTCTCTTGTATACTTATTTTAGCAAATGGAGATCTCTTCTTTTGTTTGTTTAATTTGAACTCCAAGGAAGAATATAAGTTCTTCCATCATACTCATCTCGAACTCCTCCTGCATGAGCTTGATAAAATTTTGACATAAAGTTTTATTAGTAGATCTAAATATTGTATCATCAATATATATTTGTATAATAAGAATATCATCAAGTTTTCTTTTTATGAAAAAAGTAGTATCTACTTTTTCTCTTGAAAAATTATTTTTTAGCAAAAATTTACTAAGTCTTTTATGCCATGCTCTAGATGCTTATTTCAAACCATATAAAGCCTTGTTTAATTTGAAAATATGGTTTGAGAAAGTATGATTTTCTAAACCAGGAGGCTACTCTACATATACTTCTTTCATAATAAAACTATTTAGAAAAATATTTTTTATATCTATTTGAAATAATTTAAAGTTCACGAAACATACATAGGTAATCAAGAGTCTTATAGCTTTTAACCTAGCTACAGGTGTAAAAATCTTATCAAAATCAATTCTTTCTTATTGATTATACCCTTTAGCTACTAATTTTGCTTTATTTCTAATAATATTTTTATTTTCATCCAGCTTATTTCTAAATACCCACTTGGTTCCAATTATAGGATGATCTTTAGGTCTAGTTACTAGGATCGATACATTATTTTTTTCAAATTGATTGAGTTCTTCTTGCATTGCATTAATCCAATTATAGTTTTTTTTGGCTTTACCAATGATTTTTAGTTCAAAATGAGAGACAAAAGTAAAGTAATTATTAACATCTCTAAGAAAAAATCGAGTTCCTACCCCATATGTAGAATCACCAATTATAAGTTTTTTGGGATGATTGTGGACATACCTTCATTCTTTTAGAAGATTATGTGTGCCTTGAGCTTGCTCTTGTTGATCTTATTACTTTTCACCCTTATCATCATGATCATCTTCATACTCTTTCTTATTATTTATGGTTGAGTCCTTTAGGATGAGTTTCTTTATTCCTTCTTTAATTTGATCTGCATCATCAACAACTTCTTTCTTTCTTGATGAAAGGTCATTAGTCTCATCAAAAACAACATGCATCGATTCTTCTACAACTAAAGTTCTTTTGTTAAAAACTCTAAATATTTTACTAGAAGTAGAATAATCAAAAAAAATAGTTTTATCAAATTTAACATCAAATTTTCTAACTTATCTTTACCATTATTTAAAATAAAATATCGACAATCAAAAATATGAAAATATGCAATGTTGGATTTTTTTCCTTTCCAAAGTTCATAAGATATTTTTTTAAAAATTAATTTAATTAAAGCATGGTTTAAAATATAACATATCGTGTTAATTACCTCTACTAAAAAGTACTTTAGAAGGTTACTTTCACAGAGCATAGTATGTGTCATTTTTTCAAGAGTTCTATTCTTTCTTTCTGCTATTTCATTTTGTTGGGGTGTCCTAGGTGCAAAAAAGTTATGATCAATTCTTTTTTCATCATAAATTTTTTTAAAATCTTGATTTTCAAACTTGGTGCCATGATTACTATAAATTTTAAGAATTGAAAGATCTTTTTTATTTGAAACTTTTTGATAAAACTTGATAAAAACTGAAAAAGATTCATTCTTATGTGCCAAAATCAAAATCTATGTAAATTAAAAAAAAATCATCAATAATAATAAAATCATATCACTTTCCACCTAAGCTTGTAGTTCTAGTAGGTCTAAACAAATCCATATATAATAATTCCAATGGCTTAGAAGTTGAAATAATATTTTTAGATTTAAATAAAACTCTAGTTTGTTTGCCTAGTTAACATGCATCATAAATTTTATCCTTTTCAAAATTTAATTTAGGTAAGCCAACAACCAAATCTTTTTTGATAAGTTTAGAAAGAGAATGTATGTTTATGTGTACAAGCCTACAGTGCCAAAGCCAACTAGTCTTATTAATTTTGGCATTCATAGCTACTAGGCATTACATGTTTTGTAAGGATACATCATCTAAATCTACCATGCAAAATTACCATGCCTATATCCAATGAATCTCATGCCATCATTATTGAGACTAGTTACAATACACATAGAGGATTCAAAAGTAACTTTAAAACCCTTATCATAAAGTTGACTAATACTTAAAAGATTATGCTTGAGACCATCTATCAATAAAATATTTTTAATAAATGTAGAGGGAGTGATACCAATGTTACCTAATTTAATGATCTTTTCTTTACCATTATCTTCAAAGGTGACCATCCCTCCATCTTTTATTTATGAATTGAGATTCATCACCAGTCATATGTCTTGAACACGTACTATCAAGATACCATCTTCTCTTTGATCTTTGGGATGCAAGACACATCTACATAGAAAATTAAGTTTTAACTTTAGGTACCCAAATTTTTTTGGATCCTTTTTGGTTAGTCATAGTGGTTTCTTTTGAAATCTATATTTTCTTTACATTTGAACCATCAAATCTGTTAGAAAAATATATATATAATTTATGTCCTACTTTTTCACATTTGAAACAAGATATATTTGAAAGCTTATCATTTGATGAATTAACAAAAATATTTTTCAAGAATTTCTATTTCTTTAGTGGGTTATAACTAAGGCCAGCTTTATTACATGGCTCTTTGATTATCAAGGATCATTTAAAGTTTATCTAAACTTAGAGTAAACTTTTCTATGATAGATTTTAGTTTAGCTACTTCATTCTTTAAGTTCAAATTTTCTTGAGTTAAAGCCATCTTCTCATTTGAAATTACTTCATTTTCTTTTAACAAGGATTGATTCTTTAATTTTAGCTCTTTGTTCTTAAGCCCTAACTTCTTGAGATCATCTAATAGGTCATAGAAAGTCTCTTGTAGTTCATCAAGAGTAAATCCATTAGAGGGTTTAGATGTTACCTCATTTTCATGTACCATGAGACAAACGTTGGCTTCTTCATGGGTGTCATCATCGGAGCTTGATTCATCGTTGTCACTCCAAGTCGCCACCATGACTTTCTTTCTGAATTTCTTAGGGGCCTTCTTGAGTTGAGGATTTTTGGATCTAAAGTACCCTGGTTTCTTACATTCATAACATATAAAAGGCTATTCTTTGTCCCTTTTCTTACTGTGCTCCCCTTTAGTTTATAGCTTTCTCCTTATCCCTTGCTTTTTTTTCTTCATAAACCTTTTGAATTTCTGAGTGATGAGGACTAATTCTTCATCTTCATCATCATTTTCAGTTTGATCGGATTCCTCCTCTTATTGTGTCGTGGACTTGAGAGTAATTGTCTTCTTCTTCTTGACCTCTTCTTCATTATGTTGTCTTATGCACAATTCATATGTCATAAGAGATCCTAGAAGTTCCTCCAAAGATAAAATATTTAGGTCCTTTGCCTCTTAAATTGCAGTGATCTTTACTTTCCATGTTCTTACTAGAAATCTAAGAACCTTTCTTACAAAATCACTGCTAGAGTAAGACTTATCAAGACTCTTAAGACCATTTATAATATCGATAAAATGAGCAAATATTTTAGTATTAGACTCATCAGGTTTCATTTTAAAGAGTTCATATTTATATACTAGCATGTTAATTTTTAACTCCTTCACTTGATTTGTACCTTCATGAGTCACTTCTAATCTATCCCAAATCTTTTAGCAAAAATACAAATTGAAATACAATTGAATTCATTTACATCAAGTGCACAATATAATACATTCATAGCTTTAGTATTAAGTTAAGCCAATTTCTTATCAACCTCATCCTATTTCTTTTCCAGTTTGGTTGATTTCACATCATCAATTAATTTAGTGGGTATGTGAGATCTATTGACTATGATACACCATATATCATAATCAAGTACTTGAAAGAAAATTTTCATCCGAGCTTTCTAATAGGTGTAGTTGGGCCCATTGAAAAGTGAAGGTCGATTTGTAGACTGTCCCTCTGCTAGTAAAGCACCAACTTGAGTTACCATAGATCTTTGCCTCTTGATGATGAAATCAAGAAAGGACTAGAGCATCGAATTCTAATATCACTTGTTGCCCAGCTATGCAATTCAAGAGGGAGGGTGAATTAGGTTATTAAAAAAAATTTAAGTGATGAATGAATCACAAAAATATGCTCTAAATATGTAATGTGATGTGTAAGGACAAAAGCAAAGGATGTGCTAAATACAAATATAATTAAGTAAAAAATTAATGCAAGAAAGTAATAAGAGAGATCAACACATCATAATTAAGAAAGTTTATGGTGGTTCGGTGCCAACCTTGCACTTACATTCACTCCCCAAGCTCCTACTTGAAAATTTCGATCCACTAATTATTTTCAATAATTACAATATCAAATACCACCAACTCTAGCTATCCCAAGCTAGACACTTATTTTTTAGATACAAGCCAATCTTTTACACTCTGATTCAAGGTTCGGATCAATTTTCTCAAGTTTTGAAATCCTCCAAAACTCAAACTCAAAATAACAAGCAAGAAAAAGTTAGTTTACAATGTTAAATACAAATTAGCTCCTTAATGAGCATAATAAAATAATAAATATAGTTTGCTCAAAGTGGAAGAAGCCTTTGAGAACCCTTTCTGAAGGAATGAAGACTTGAATGAGCTTTGAAGAGATGGTTGAGCTTGAAATGAATGCTTCTTTTGCTTAAAGCTAAATTTTCTTTAGAGCCGATTTCTCTCTTGATAAGTCTTGATTTTTTTCTGCTTTGAATATCTTTATATCCTCAATCAATACTAGAGAGAATTTACTAGCCATTTAGAGCTATTGAAGAGGATTTAGAAAGCATTTAATATGCCAAAATTGGACTAAAAACTAGCTATTGCAGATTTTTCCATCACAAAGGGCGCCCCTTAGGTCGACCCCTGAAAAAGGATTGTCCCACGGATCGCCCTTTTTTCCTCAATCAAGATACAGCTTTCTGTTTCGACTTAGGAACAGCAAGGAATGACCTAGGAGTTGCCCTTTTTCACATGGGATGTCCCAGGGATCGCCCCTTTTTGCGTGTCACTCCAGAATCCTGCATATCGACGTGCCATTCAGAAGGGGTCGACCTAGGGGTCGCCCCTTTTTGTCCAAGCTTATTTTTTTTTCAATTTTAGGCTTTCAAAAATTTTGAAATTGCCTCCAAATAATTTGATATCAACTTGAATAATCTTGAGGCTTTTGAAAAACTTCAATTATATCTTCAACTTGATGAATTTGCTACTTTGGCCATCTCCAAATATTTTTACAAATCAAAAATTTCATGCATCTCCTAAAATTAATTTTTAAAACATCTCTAAAGATATAAATCATTAGTACCCCTCTCAAATATTTTATTCTCATCAAAATCAATCTTTTGGGGCAACAAGATGGTTTATATACTGTATAAATTTTATGATCAAATCTGAAATAATTGTGATGTTATGTAATGATCTAATTAGATTAGATAAAAATTTTGTATGCTGTCATATTATGAATATGATTTGAATCAAAATTTTTTCTTTTATATATATGATATGTAGTGTAGAATTATTCTTAGTAGCCAAATACTCAGATTGAATTGATCATCATGACTGTCTGATCATAAAAGGAAACAGGGATTAAAGTTTCTTTCTTGCCTAATTGATAAGTTCTTTTATGGCATGTAAGGGTGCCACTGTGATAAGATCTCTTGAAGAAGAATAGAAAAAAACTTTTTAAAATTATTTAATCATAAACATATTTAGATTAAATCTAAAATATTTATGATTAATTTTTTTTGATTTATGAAAAATATTTACATCTGAAAATAAGTTTTATAATCTAAAAATTAATATGATGTAAGTTTTGCATAAAATCTTTTTGTAAAATAATTTTACAAATTGAAATAGTTTTAATATAGAATTTCATATATATGAAATCAAAAGATCTAAATTTAAGAAATGAAGATCTTAAGACACCTCATAAACCAAAAGTTCATAGGTTAGCTTAAATCAGATTATTTAACTAGATTAGACCTAGGGTTAGAATCGAATTTGGACTAAATTAAGAAATATATTAAATCTAATCAAGAGTTGAATTAGATTAGATCAAGATTTTTTTAGATCAACCTCAATAGTTGTAGCTTAATCAAAGTCCATATTTTGATTTTACCAAATGGACCTGATCATGGCTCAATGGTTAGGGCTTGGATCAATAGACTGACCTTATCAATTTTTGTTAACCAATTAGTGTCTAAGGTAAGTTTGGCAATCTGATCGATTGTTTTTACTCAGTAGCCCACTTACCTGACCATTTCGATGGTGTCTAAGGTAAACCTTGGCAGATCCTTTCACTGATCTTACTTATCTAGCTAACTTGGTCAATTGAGTTTTGAATTAGGTTGCCTGATAATTCGAGCTAACCCATGCTATTAAGGTTAATCAGTATAATTGATTTAGATATCTCTAGACCAGCTTATTCTTAATCCTCTTTGATGGCTTGGTGAAGTCAGTGGAAGGATTTTTGAATTGCTGGTTAATTTCTTCTCTTGACTCTAAAATATATAATTAAATCCTCTAAATTATTGGATCTTTAAAATGACAATGTTAAAGGGTTAATAAGTTCATAGCCTCCCATTAAGGTAGATGGTAATGGATCTAATAATCTCATTATGCATTGAAGGCACCACACACCTAGTGTTTATCTGACTATTAGAATTATCATTCATTATATGATGACTCAGGTGTGAGTTTCTAGTGGATGGTCAGGTTGACAAGCCATACTTGGGCCTAATCATTCGTTTGTTAGATATACTGAGTGTAGTCATGTTAATGGTTGGACCTAACCAAGACTTTCAGTGGAAGCGTCACACACCTACTGAAGAGAAGTCTAGGGACAAAATTATTACTAGAAATTATTAAAAGAAGCAATTGGTTGAGAACCTACTCATAGATGCACAGTGGTTGGCTAAGCCACACTCAGGCCTATGTACAGTCTATGTGGATTCTAATACCTGCTAAGGAATTAACCTAATTTTTTGAATTAGAGATAGAAGCTATCAATTCATATAAATAGTGGAAGAACCTTTAGACTGGAGTCTAAGTATTTAGGATTAAATAATTCATATACTAATAGGTTTTGTATTTTCTTTTATGTAGTAATGGCTAACACTTTATCGCTTCACTCACTGTTGGACAGTGACAAGCTCATCGGATTCAGCTTCTATAACTAGTATCGCAAGTTGAAGATCATTCTAGAATACGAGAGGATCCTATATGTGATTACGGATCCTACATCTGAGGAGCCCACCCCAAATACTCATGGTGCGGTCAGAGATACTTACCAAAAGTAGCTCAATGACCAAACCACTATGCATTCCATTATGTCGGCGGCTATGAATGATGAGTTCAATCACAAATTTAAGAATGCTCAGCCGGAGGAGATGCTTCAAAAGTTGAACGAATCTTTTGAAATCCCTAAGGATGTAGAGAGGCATAAAATCTATTGTGCAGTCTTCAATGCCCGAATGAGGGAAGGGGCATCGATCACTGATCATAAATCAAGCAGATCGAGTGCCTGAGCAAACTTGAGTTTTCCTTGCATAAGCAGTGAAGGAAAGATGCGATCATGAATTTTTTGCCGAAGTCCTACCTATCCTTTTTTAGTCATTACAGAATGATTAAGCCTGCAGTAAACTATCATAGTTTGCTAAGATTACTGCAGACTTTTGAGAATGATCACCAGCTCCACAAATAGTTGGTGAATATAATGGGTGGTTCCTCTTCTGAGCATCATCCCTTTAAAAAAAGAAAAAAGAAGAATAAGAAGAAGGTACAGCATGCTGGGGCATCTAAACTCAATTAGACCTAGAAGCTCAAAGCAGACTAGAGTTAGGTAGAGTTCTTCTTTTGCAAGAAGCTAGATCATTGGAAGAGAAATTATCCTCAGTATCTTGGCTCCCTTGACCCAAACAGATCTAAGAACAGAAAGCAGCAAGGAGTTGCTGGTCAAGATAATTATGTGATAATACTTTGTAATTTCTCTATCTGTGATACGACTATCTATGTATTGGATACTGAAAGTCTAATTAATATTTATAATTCATTATAGAGACTTCAAGTTAGTAAAAGATTTGAAGCTGACGAAAGATTTTGAATATTGAAGATGGAAATTGTGTTCCGATTCTAGCATTAGGAATTGTCCATCTTGTCTTTGAGTCCGAAATTGTTATTTTGAATAAGTGTCATTATTGTCTTTTGTTCCTTATAGATGTTATTTCTGTAGGCCTTTTGGCCAAAGCCAGTTTTAACTTTTCAATAAAGAAAAATTATTGTGATATCATTATCAATGGTGTTACTGTAATGTGTGGACAATTGAAAAATGATATTTATATATTATCACGACCTGTAACTATAATATATACATCTAATAAACATCCTAAGATAGATAATATCAATGATTCCTATCTTTGGCATTGTCAGCTAGGTCACATGAACAAGAACAGAATAGACAGCTTAACTAAAGAGAAAATCTTTGACATTAACAATTATGAATCATTATCGACCTGTAAATCCTGTCTTCTTGGTAAGATGATAAAGTTATTTTTTAAAGAAAAAGATGAGCAAGCCACTAATATTCTGAGTCTAGTATATAGCAATATATGCGGACCCATGAATACAAGTGCCAGAGGTGGATTTGAAGGAACCAGATCTAGGGTTTCAGGGTTAGATCTTGAAATTTTTTCAAAATCAGGCAACGAAAGACTAAAATAAATCAAAATTTATCTTGTAAAATCAAAGAATCTCTAGATCTAAGATCCTATTATATGATTATTACATGACACTAAATTAAAAATTAAAATATAAAGAGAAAAAACTACATATTGATCATATCAACATGTTTCTATACTACATCTAATGTATGTAGAATATAATAGATCAGATCTATTACCTTGCAAGTTAGACATTCTAACTTTACTGATCCAGGCTTGAGGATAATGTTGCAAGCTGCACATACATCCAACCTCTAGGAGTCATCCACATGAGCCCACGAATCATGATCAGAAGTCCTGGTCCAGAAAATCAGCACAATATGCTAGTACTGCACTGATCCTTCTTCGATGATCGATCAGATGCCTTCTTCTTCTTGATTTGGACTCTTCCAAAGATGAGAAGTAGGAGAAGGAGTTTTAGATTTGAGACACTCTTAGAAAACTCAAGATAGAGGAAGGAAAGAGGTGAACACAGCAACCCTAGAAGAAGACCCTCTTCTTCTTTTCTTTGCTCTCACCTAGACACCTAGTCTTGTGTCAATTGCATCTCCATGCCCCAACTTTCTTTCTCCTTGATTTTTGCATGCCCCAAAGGTCTCTCTTTTCTATATTTTTCACAAAAATTTTATGAAGAAATTTATTTTAAATAGAGAGATATGATAGAGTCCTTGTCTAGGTCAAATACTTAGTCAAGGATTATCCAAACATGGCAAGACAAGGGGCACCCAACTCTTGGGTGCTCCCTCCTTCTTTTTATGCATGGATCACCAGAAAAGGGCACATATTATGTGCCATAAAAGCCCCAAAAATCTCAAAAAAAATTTGAGTAAAATCAATGCCATAAGGAAAGAGTTTTGGTTTCCTAAAACTCTAACTCATAGAATTTGAAATCCAAACTAATTCTTACTTTGACTTGATCCACAACCACGTTCCATGTAAGAGAGAAAGAGAAAAAAGTTTTGGGCATGTGTGAAGACATAGAAAAAAAGATTTATCACACAAAATAAGAGAGAGTGGGCATGGGATAAGAGAGAGTGGGTGTGGGGGCTAAATTGGTGCAAGGTGGAATCCTAGTCTTACTAGGATTCAGTCTATGTCTTGTTCCAATCTGGTTTCTCAAACCAAATCAAACCAAAATCAAATCAACCCAATTAAAATAGTTCTTAACCTAATTAAAAATCTAATTTAATTAGATTAAATTAGATTTAAATCTGATTTAATTTTCTAATTGAATTAAAAATTAGGTTGACTCAAGTTCTAATTGAACTAGGATTAGTTTTTCCCTTGCACTTGGCTTATCCAATAAACCAATTGGACTTGATCCAATCTAGCCCAAATCAAATTTAATTAAATTATATTTAATTAGACTTAATCTCAGCCCTTTGACTTAATCAAATTAAGCCAATTAGTAATCAAATTGCTAATCGATCCTCCTACAACACTTGCAGTAGGTTAAATATCAATTGTATTGATTGTTTAACCCTAGAATGATTCTTAATCATTGATCAACCATCTGATCGGATCGTGAACTCTAATGTGTATGATCTCATAGGTTCGAACCTAAACTGATAGTATAAAAATAAATTTCTATACCAATCGAAGTGACCATCTAGCAATGGTACCTGACGGTCGGATATGTCGAATGTGTAGAACAACATCCTTAGAACCCATGCGGATATAGTTTTCATATAATTCATCCCCTTGACCAAAATGCTCATAGGATACCTTAGAGTTCAACTATCAACTCTGATCAAGTTGTCCACATTGTATTTCAAAATATCAAATCCATCTGATGGATTACCCTGACCAAGATTTTGCTAAATTAAAATACAGTGACTCATTCTTCTCCAACTCTTGGAGTGGTCAATTCCATCTCGATCACACTCTGACTTCATAAGTACTTGATTGTGCCCAGAAGTCTTCCATCACTGAATTAGAAATTCAGTTAGTCCAGTACCAAAGCATAGTGAGTTGTTTGCAAGTCACTGAGGTGATCTCAGGTCTAAGGGACACTTATACCTATATCCCATCAGAGATATTCTCGATAGCAGAATACTCTGGAGTTGGTCACGTTCAATAACGATGTACCCTTACATCTCATCTGTATACCATACCAATTTTTTCATACTCCTTGGTTAAGAGGACAACCAACCCATATGGCCTACAGGGACCTATGCTCGATAGAAGTTGTCATCCTTATTAATAGCCTATCATTTGATCGTGAACAGTTTTAAGGACTAATCGATAAATCCTCTCTTTATCGAATCTAAATAGTCCTAAAGACTTCATCACAAAAATGAAGTTCATTAGAAGATGAAAACTTGTGATGAAAATATCAAAAATATATTTTATTTATTAACAAATCAATTACAATACAAGGTTGCTCAACCGTCAACAGCTTGACGATTGGCTTTTGGGACATATTTTCCAATAACTTCCACTTGTCTTAAAACCACTTGGCACAGTATCTAATACCCATCTTTGACTTGTGGTTGTCGAACTCCTTTATCACTAGGGCTTTAGTGAAGTGGTCGGCTAGGTTCTCCTTTCTGTTAATCTTCTGAAGGTCGACGTCACCTCGATCCATGATCTTTCAGATCAGGTGGAAGTGGTGCAAAATGGGCTTCGTCTGCTGGTGTGCTTTGGGTTCCTTCGCCTGAGCTATGGCATCAGTGCTGTCATAGTGGAGTAGGACCGGACCATCGAGGGAGGGTGCTACTCCGAGCTCGATGATCAATTTTCTCAGCCACATAGCTTCCTTCATGGCATCTGATGCTGCGATGTATTCTGCCTCACAAATAGAGTCTGCCACAATATGCTGCTTGAAACTCTTTCAGCAGATGGCTCCACCATTCAGAATAAAGATATAACCCGACATGCTTCTATTGTCATCATGGTCAAATTGAAAGCTGGAGTCTGTGAACCCCACAAGTTTCAGATCTGACTTGCCATAAATCAACCATTGGTCTTTAGTATTTCTCAAATACTTAAGGATGGCTTTAACCACTTTTCAGTGATTTTCTCCAGGATCAGATTGGTATCTACTCACTACTCCTAGTGAGTATGCCACATCTGATCTTGTACATGTCATGGCGTACATGATAGATCCCACGATCGAAGCATATGGGACTCTACTCATATGCTCTCTCTCTTCAGGAGTTGTCGGACAATCCTTCTTAGAGAGAGAAATTTCATGGCCTATCGGTAGATAGCCCTTCTTGGAATTCTCCATACTGAACCTCTTCAGTACAGTGTCTATGTATGTGGACTAGGATAACCCAAGTATCCTTTTAGATCTATTCCTATAGATCTTCATCCCTAGGATGTAGGATGCTTTACCCAAGTCCTTCATGGAGAATTGCGATGACAATCAAATTTTTATTCCCTATAGTGTGGGGATGTCATTTTCGATTAAGAGATTGTCATCTACGTACAAGATAAAAAATACTACAACTGGACCATTTGCCCATTTATAGATGCAGGACTCTTCTCCGTTCTTAACGAAGCCATACGTTTTGATCACCTTATCAAAATACATGTTCCAACTCTGAGAAGCTTGCTTCAATCCATAAATAGATCTCTGAAGCTTACACACTTTGGACTCATCTGTGGATATAAACTCCTCAGGTTGTATCATATACACCTCTTCGATCAGCTCTTCATTCAGGAAAGCTGTCTTTACATCCATCTGCCAGATCTCATAATCCAGATGGACAGCTATTGCAAGCATTATTCGAATCGATTTGAGCATTGCCACAGGAGAAACATCTCGTCATGGTTAATACCATAACATTGATGATATCCCTTGGCAACCAGACGGACTTTGTAGGTCTCCACCTTTCCATCTGCACCCCTCTTCCTTTTGAAGATCTATTTACACCCAATGGGTTTAACCCCTACAGGTGGATCAACCAATGTCCATACATTGTTGACCTTCATGGACTCCATTTCGGATTGTATGACTTCAAGTCATTTCTCAAAATCAGATCTTTGCATTGCATCCATATAGGTGATCAGATCCTCATTGTTCTCATGAGTTCGATGGGATCACCATCCCAGACCAAGAAATCATAATATCTGTTTGGCTAACGTGGTACTCTACTGGATCACCTTAATGGTGCAAGTACATTGGGCTCTAGATCTGATCTAATCAAATCTGACTCAGATTCAACTATTGGTGTCAGTCTTTCTACCTGTTGAACTTCATCAAGTTCAACCTTAGAAGCAATGGTTCCTTCACCAAGGAACTCCTTTTCTAAAAAGATTGCCTTAAGGCTGACAAACACCTTTTATTTATCAGCATAGTAGAAAAAATATCCTTTGATCTCTTTGGGGTATCCTATGAATGTGCATTTGTCGAATCTAGGTCCAAGTTGATCTATAACTAACCATTTGACATAGGTCGGGCACCCCCAGACCCTAAGGTGTGAAAGTGCTAGCTTATGCCCTGTCTATATCTCATATGGAGTCTTAATTATAGACTTACTTGGAACCCTATTTAACAGATAACAGGCCAATTCGAGAGCATATCCCAAGAAGAATATTGACAAGCTGGCAAAATTCATCATGGATCGGACCATGTCTAACAGAGTCTGATTTCTCCTTTCAGACACACCATTATGCTGTGGTGTTCCTGGAGGAGTCCAATGGGAGAGAATTTCATTTTCTCCTAGATATGTAAAAAATTCAACAGAAAGGTGTTCTCCTCCTCAGTCAGACCGAAGAGTTTTAATACTCTTCCCAGTTTGTTTTTCTACTTCACTTCGGAATCGTTTGAATATTTCAAATGAATCCGACTTATGTTTCATCAGATAGACATATCCATATCTGGATAGATTATCCGTGAAAGTGATGAAGTAGAAATATCCACCTCTTGCACTTATGCTCATGGGCCCGCATACATCAGTATGTACTAGGCCCAAGAGCTCAGTAGCTCTCTCATCTTTTTCAGTAAAAGGTGACTTGGTCATTTTACCAAAAAGACAGGACTCATAGGTTGAAAGTGATTCACAATCACTGACTTTGAGAATTTCCTCTTGAGTTAACCTATTTATCCTATTCTTGTTTATATGACCTAGTCTACAGTGTCATAAGTAGATATCTGATACACTATCTAATCTAGGGTACTTGCCAATAGAATAGACTACATTAACAGGTTGTGATAACATATACACACCATTGTTCAAATGTCCACAAAATATAGTAACACTATTCATAATGATATTACAAATTTATTTTTTTATTGAAATTTCATAATCATTTTTGACTAGAAGACCTATAGAAATAATATTTAAAAAGAAACTGGGACAGAAATGATAATCATTAAGAACAACAGTATGGGACTCAAATACAAGTTTCAAGATTCCTAATGCTAGAACTAGAACGGTCTTCCATCTCCAATGTTCAGGAACCTTTCATCTTGCTCAAATCTTCTACTGACCTGCAACCCCTGCAACGAATTGCAAATATGGTAAGGGCTACTAGTATCCAATGCCCAGTCAGTTATATCACAAATAGAGAAATTACAAGGAGTTATCATATAAATACCTTGCACAGCAACAGCTTGCTTCTTTCTCTGCCTGTTTGGAGCCAGGGAAGCAATGTACTGAGGACAGTTCCTCTTCCAATGCCCCTGCTTCTTGCAAAAGAAGCATTCAGCTTGACTCTTATCGGGCTTGATCTTTCTGGTCTAGCCTTGCACTGATGTCCCAGCCTGAACTTGCTCCTTCTTCACTTTCTTCTTCTTGTTCTTCTTTCCTTTCTTAAAGGGTCGAGAACCGAAAGATGAACCTCCTACTAAGTTCACCGTGTTGGGTTTCGGTGGCACAGTGGAAGGGTTAGGTCAAAACACCCAATGCACCAGAAGCCCTAATGCTTAGAAACTCTTGACTATAATAATCAAAGCATAATAAATATAAATTATGATAAGAAAAATACCTATAGCACTAATTTTAATTTTCACAAGATGTCCGAGTGTCCGCCCTCCAATGGTGATCCACATGAAAATTGAACCAAAGACAGCGTTCCTTCTTCAACTTGCTTCAAGAGTTCTAGCCCCCAGAACTTGACTAGCCTCATATCGGTCAAGTTTCTTCAAGAACCTGACCTCACCCTCTTAGAAGCTCCTCTGGACTTTTGATTCTCCTTCTTTAAGATCCTTACAACTCTTGTTAGGATCAGATAAGACTTTGTCCTAAATTCCAAAGCCTTGTCTTAAATCCCAAAGCCTTGTCCTAAAACTAAGATAGGTTATAAGAAAGAAAAGAGAGCAATAGGAGAGAAATTGGAAACCCCTCTTCGATTTCTCAGATACCCAGCACTCCGACCTATTTATAGCCACTAGAGGGATGCCAAAAGAGAGGGACATGCCTTATCCAAAAGATATATCTGATCTGATTATCAGAGATAAGAGTTCCTTCAAGCAGAAGGACTCTTATCCATGATACATCGATCAGCACCCTGATCTGCGCGCATGCAACCAAAGAAGGGATATTTTCACATTCCTTCTCAAATCAAAAAAATCCTTAAAAATCCATGTGGATTGGAGATTCAATATAAATTCCAAAAAATTAAAAATAGTGATAAAATTCTCACGAAAGGATGCTATCCTCGCACCTCTTCATGCAAGTGCTGATCACCGCGTGTGCAAGCATCAGGACCGACTTATGGCATCCGTTTGGCATCCAGATAAGTTTGAAAAAATTCTAAAAAAATTATAAAACATAACTTATCAAATGTAGAATGTTATCACTAAAAATAATTCTAATCTGAAAGCATTTGATAGGGAGAAGGACTCTCCAAATCATGGAGAGATGCGACACTTTTACGTGCATGCGCGAGACATCTTCATTTTCTAATTTTTTCTCTTCCTCAAAAATTTTAGAAAAAATATATCTCATACTTTAAGATATGTACCAGAGGATGGAAGGTAATGTGAGCTATCACACATAATTTTAATCCCATAAAAAATAATATTTTTTCTTCTGCCCATGCTAACACTTGTACACAGAACCTGTTTTGCACCAAGAGTCCACCACAACTTAGACTCTTCATAATTGGTGTTAACATGGGATGTGATGCCCCAATTTGGGATACTTCTAGGTGATATGACCTGACCCAAATGTCTACTAAATTGAGCTATCTAATTAGCAATGGATGGGACCCAATTGGTCTCCAAAGAAGCAAGGGTTTCCACACGTGCTAGCATGTTTATCGAAATCCTGATTGAATCCAAAATTTCAATCAACCTTTTTCAAAAGGATCCTTGGCCAATTTCCATATGTGTGTGACCCATTGAGTTTCACATCTAGTCGGTAGTAGGTTCAGGTATAAGTTAATTAAATTTGATTAGATTTCAATCTAATCGATTTTGGTCCAATCGAGCTAACCAAAGTTTAATAATTAGAATCATTTCTAATTGGCAATCGAATTAAACTCTTTAATTTGGTCAAAAATCTACAAGTCAAGACTGACATCTAGCAATGTATCATGACTACAAAGAAAATATAGAATTTGATGAAAATACCAAATCTACCCTTCAGTGGCAAATTACCGTGTAATTCAATCCTTCGATCATCCTGGCACCCTGAATATGTTCATGAGTATGGAATCATGTCAAACTCAAACACATATTCATATCGATTCTCAATTAACCAATAATGACTTCAATGCAGAAGCATTAGAAATTCTTTCTAATCTCCTTCCTGCTTTTGGCCAAAAGACTTTTCTGAGACATCTAGGATTGAGAATACACAGGATGCGATCTCCTCTTACTAGGAGTGATCGATTCTATATTGACCTACTCACAACCTTCATACACACTCCACCATATCCAGAATACCCCGTACATGTCTTAATGCTATGCCTGGGTATGAACCAAAATATGAGGTCATGTGCATAAGATTTCATGGTGGTTTCAGGTCTAAGGATCACTTGCACAACTCCCACTTAGAGAACCATCTTTGACATAAAAATAAGGTTTCCATTAGATATTCTCTTTCATCGAGTCAATTTAGTGGACTCATTTCTCAAATGAGCACCCACATCCTTGTATTAGTATCTCACACAAGTGGCTAGTGAGATCTGCCATCCTCTCCATTAAGCATACATAGGATATGTCAGTCTATCTAGAACATTGATCCCCGACTCAATGCTCCTACGATCAAGAATATTTAAGATTAGGATTTTAGAATTTTAGGTCTCACTAGCATGACCCATTCATATCTCCTAAAATCATTATCCTAATCTTTGAGGTTCATCATAATCTTAGATATATTAAGATGCAACTAATATGATGAATCAATGCCTCAAATAATAAATATCATTTCATAAGTTAAAAAATTTTAAAGAAAGTCCCATCGCAACACACTTATGATTGGCTTATAGGGCACTCTTCTTTCAATCTCCCACTTGCACTAAAGCCAATCGCCTTTGTATCTCATATAATTAAGATGGCGATCATATAGCTACTGTGGTATGGCCTTGATGAATAGATCTGCTATATTATTCTTTCTATCTAATCGTTCAAAGACAACATCTTATCTTTAATGAGATAGAAATGTCTGAGGATGTGTTTAGATCTATAATGAGACCTAGGTTCCTTATCTTGAATAACGGTCCCAGTGTTATGAAAATAGAGTGACACCGATCCTTCAATCTTAGGAATGACTCTTAAATCCATAATGAGTTTTTTCATCCAGATAGCTTCCTCAATGGCTTCACTAGCAATAACATACTCTGGCTCAGTAGTTGAGTCAGCTACTATCTGCTGTTTGAAACTCTTCCAACTCACTGCCCCATTAATTAGGATAAATATATACCATGATATTAACTTGCTATCATCTACTTTCCAATGATCCTTCCTTAGATCAGCCTGAAATCTACTAGCTATGCCCAAAGCATAAGCTACATCAGGCTTGGTACATAGCATAGCATACATAATTGATCCCACAGTCGAAGCATAAGAGATTTCATTCATCCTTTTCCTCTCTTTTGATGTCTTTAAGATATATTTTCTTAGAGACATGTATACCATAACTTACAGACAAGTAACCTTTCTTATTTGCCTCCATATTAAATCTCTTTAATATGAGGTCTATGTACCGTGATTGGGATAAGCCTAACATCCTTTTAGATCTATCTCAATAGATCTTTATACCCAGTATATAGGATGCTTCACTCTAATCTTTAATGGAAAACTTATTTGATAGCCAAGTTTTGACTGATTGCATCATTGGGATATCATTCTCAATGAGCAGTATGTGATGGACATACAGAATCAAGAAGATAATAACACTCCCACTTGTCTTCTTATATATACATGATTCATCTGTATTTTTGATAAAGTCAAACTCTTTGACTGTCATATCAAATCGGATGTTCCAGCTCCTCAAAATCTTCTTCGATCCATAGATGGATCTCATTAGCCTGCATACTTAATTTGCTCTCCCACTTGAGACAAATCTTTCTGGCTGAGTCATATAGACCTCTTCCTCTAGATTACTATTGAAAATCGATCTTGACATCCATCTATCAGATTTCATAATCATAGTATGCTGCTATAGCAAGTAAAATCTAGACGGACTTGAGCATAGCCACTAGTGAGAAGGTTTCATCATAGTCAATTCCTTGCCTTTGACTGAAACCCTTCGCCACTAACCTAACTTTGTAGGTTTCTACTTGGCCATCTACTCTGATCTTTCTTTTGAAGATCTATGATAAGTAGTATATTTTTATATTTATTGGAGGTATTTTTGATAATTTATGGTGCTAACATCTTCTTAAAAATCCTAATTTCATAAATTTATTGAATTTTTCTAAAAAATAAAATGATTTTAAAAAAAATATAAAATTAGATATATTTATAAAAAAAATAGATGTTAATTTAATTAAGTAATTTAAGCACCAAAATGAAAAAAAAAATTTGAGAAATTTAATGCATATTTTTTTTAATTTTTCAAGAGAAAATCAGAGCAAAAATGGAGCTAAAATACCTTAAAAAAATAAAGAAAATAGCCTCCGATGTACGGTGGACCGGTCGGTCGGTCCACAGGAATAGTTACGCGGTCCACAAACGTGGTTCACAGTGAGAATAAGATCTTGGGTGCGATCTAACAGCTGAGATTCAATCCGACCCAGATCCGACGGTTCAAACTCGTTGCCGACTTTGAATAGGATTCTTTTGCGCGATCTGATGGTCTAGAAGCAATCCATCACGTGATCCAATGGCTGTTATCACTCCCAACTGTGTTAAGGACTCTTTTGCACGATCCGATGGCCAGAACTTCATCAGAACCCAGATCAGACGGTTGACATTTGATCCGACCCTGATAAGGATTATAACTCTAATTTTTGAGTAGATCTGGGCGGTCCGAAGCTGATCCGATGGCCAGGAATATTCCTAAGGAGATTTATACAATTTCTATGGGTTTTAGGACTCCTTTTCCTACCAAAAAATCATGAAAAATTCATCTATAAATAGGGGGTCCGGTAATAAGCTTTGGAAAAAAGAAAAATTGAGTAAAGAGTGTAGAAAAAAATAGAGAAAAAAAATAAAATAGCTTTAGAGATCCAAGGAAAAGAAGGAGAAAAGTCGGTTCACTCTACGGAGTACGATGGAAGATGGAGAGGTCATCAACCATCTTCCCGACGAGGCTTGTCTGATCAACTTCAGATCCTTGTTACAGTTTTATTTTTATTTTATTTTATTATTCCTTTTAAATTCCTTGTACTTGAATTTCAACTACAATTAATGCAAAATTTATTTTTCTGCACTTTAAATTTCTATCTTTTATTTTTTACACATAGATGCTAGGATCTAATTAGTAGATCTTAGTACCAATTTATTTTTATGCTTTTTAAATTTTTATTATTTATTTTTATTATAAGTAGATGCTAGGATCTAGTTAGTAGATCTTAGTACCCGATTTATTTTTTGCACTTTTAATTTTTGTTTCCAACTTAAATTACTTTCTCCAAAATTTTATTTTTTTTTTATAAAATCAAAGATTTCAAATCAAAATCTTGCTTTCTCTGTGGATTCGACCTGACTCACTACTTTCTATATATTTTTAATTTTTATTGAAGTCAGAATTTGATTGATAATCATGGTATCTTAACGACAGCATCTTGATCGTGTCAATTTTTGGCACCGTTGTCAGGGAAGGCACCAATTTTTAATGTTTGATTTCTTTGATTTTCTTATGACTATTGCTTACTAACTTTTTTTATCTTTTTGTAGAAAAAAATTCAAAAATTCAAAAAAAAAAAGGGAGATAGAAAGCTTCCAAGTTGGTGAGATCAATCCTAACCCTAGCCTTAACTATTTTTTTAAGTATTAATTACTATTTTTTTAATTAATTAATCTAAAATTCATCCACATAAACCTAATAAAAATTGTATGACAAGAGTAGAAACTTAATTTTTAGAAGCATTCATCATTGTAGATTTATTTTTGGTGATTGCTGGAGACAATGTAAGCTTTCAAGTTTTATTAGTTTCATGCATCTAATTTAGTTGCATAGAACCCCTTGTTTGAAATTGGTTGTACATATTCATCTCAAATCAATTTAAGGGCAACACCCATAATAAGATAAGGTAGGGATTTCATCACCCTTTCTTGGCCCAAAAACAACCAACCAGCATTCCACATTAACCCTAGCCTAACTAAAATCAAGTAGACATTGGCCCCTAGTATTAATCGAGTTCAGTTTTGAGTATTGTGGTGAAGTCAAGTGCAAAGTAAGTTTGAACTCACCCTTGAAACTGGTGTCTAAGGCTAGAGGTTACAAAGGCTCTGCCTAAGTAGACTCGTGGTTATTTAATTGGTTCCGTTAGCTTACCTGGCCAATTCAATTGGTGTCTAAGGCAAGCAACGAGGGGACCCCCAAGATCCCACCTCTTACCTGGCTAGTTGAAGGAAGTGAGAACAAACCCAATTTACATTTAAGCTAAGCCACTCTATATCGAACTGTTAGGTCTAAGAAACCCGTAGGTGTCTAGGTTTAACTGTTTGCTAACTTGATTACAATTAACACTTAACCACAACTAATTCTTCTCACCTTACGTATCTAGGTCTAGAGCTCTTTCTTTCTTTTCTCTCCTTTGTCTATTTTCCTGCAAAAAAAAAAAAAAAACTTGAATCATACATTAGGGTTTGCACTGGTATATGCAAGGTAGAAGATCTCTCTATCCTGACCTAGTTGAACCCAATCCTGAGATTGAACGGTGATTCATATTAAACCTGAAAATCAGATGGTTGGAGATCCTAGAGAACCACCTAGACAGATGAAGGAATATTTTATTCCTTCCACCTATAACCCATCGACTTGTATCCACTTACCTGATATCCCTGTAAGCCACTACGAGATCAAGTCGACCACAATCCAGATGCTTCCGTCTTTCTATGGGAATACTAATGAAGATCCTTACAAGCATCTGGATGAGTTCTTAGAAATTTGTTCCACGATAAAAATTCAAAATTTTACTGATGATGCACTTAGATTGACCTTATTCCCCTTCTCACTTAAAGACAAAGCCAAGTACTGGCTTGGCACAATAGGGAGACCAATCCAAACTTGGGCTGAAATGCAGCACAAGTTTCTTAAGAAATTCTATCCCATAGGTCGAACCAACACAATGAGGTGAGCCATCATTGGATTTGTTCAGCTTTCAGGAGAATAAATTCATGAATCATGGGAGAGACTTAAGGAACTTCTTAGAAAATGCCCACATCATGGTCTATCTAAGTGGCAAATTGTTCAAGCTTTTTATGAGGGTTTAGGTGACCAATACAGACAGATGGTAGATGCATCTTGTGGGGGCGCATTTATGAGTAAAAGTGAGGATGAAGCCTACACTTTATTTGAAACTTTGAGTGAAAATTCAATCAATCATGCTTCATTATCCTCCTACGAAAGATCAATCCCTCACCAAAAGCGGGCAAGAATTTTTGAGATCAAGCAAACAGACTCTAGTCCTAAGGCCGATCTAAACCTAATAGCCCAAAGATTAGATAAAGTCGACCTTCTTGCCCAGAAATTTGATCAGTTCCTAGCATTAGGTCAACAATCTCCTGCACAATACACACCACCACCTAACTATCAGGAGATTTGTTCTATTTGTGCTAGCCCAGCCCATCATGTAAGTGAATGTCCCACGGCTGCACAGTTTTCACCTTTCATTCAAGAACAAGTTCAAGCAGCCCCAGGTTACTCTAAATCTGTCAATGATCCATTATCTAACACATATAATTCAGGCTGGAGGAACCATCCTAATTTTTTTTGGAGACCCCAACAGACTCAGGCTCAGACCCAAATTCTTCCTTCGCAAAACTTTCAGAGTAGGCCTCCATACCAGAATTATGCCTACAATAGAGGTCAGCCCAGTCAATCGATCCAGCCACCATATCACAATCAGCCACCATACCCACCTCCTCAATAGACTAATTTAGCTGATGATAGATTAAACCAACTACAACAATGGATCATGACCCAGCAACAATCTATCGCTAGGTTAGAAGCACAAATAGGACAATTAGCTGAGTCTACCATGAGGAGAGAACCAGGTCAACTTTCAAGCCAACCAGTACCAAATCCTAGGAACAACCCATCCACTCATCAACCACCTGAACCTAGTCATCAATCCAATGTCCCATCTAAGAATCCTCAATTTGAAAATGCCAAAGCAATTTTTGAGCTTAAAAGTGATAGGATTCTTAAAGACTCATACCAAGATCAGGTGAGTGAGGCTAGTACTGATGCTAGACAAAAAGAAAATTTAGAAGAGGAGATTAGTACTGAGACTAACCTAATAGAAGAACCTGAACTTAGTATTGATACTGATCTAAGTGAAGAAAAGAAGAGAATTGATGTGTTACCCAAGATATATCCATCAAGAGTCTCATTTTCTTCAGCCTTAGAAGCCAGTTCTTCCACTTTAAAATTACCATCTCCTTCAGAATTAAACTTATCTTTGATCACACTTGAGAATATATGTTTAGAATCAAATGATATCTTTCCAGTACCCATTACATCGAACTCAACTCCTAACTCAAAAACTCAATTTATGAGCATTATAGAAGAACAAATAGAAGAAATTCTTAACAAACAAGGGTCTGTAAATGGGTTTATGAATTATCCTTTTAAAATTAAAAATGAGGATGTGAAATACTTGCTGAAGATTGGCAACAAACTACTGAAATTTATTATAGGCCATCTTTCTGAGATTGGCAATCCAAAACCATTAGAATTTGTCAATCTAATATTTGACACGGGATAGGTGAGAGAATCAGTATGGTCTGGCTGAAGATGGTAAACTTAGCGCTTCCTGAGAGGCAACCCAGTTTTCAGTTTTCAAGTTTTTAATTTTTAATTTTATGCTTTTTGTTATCTTTTGTATTTTATTTAGGTCAATCAAGTCTTACTTAGTGTCTTTTGTAGGGATCTAAAAATAATCTTGACTAAGTTGGGGGAGAATTAGTTTTAAAAAGACTTATGGATCAGGCGATATCTCTCCTTTTCTTTCTCTTTACATGCACCATTTATTTTTTTCTACTCCATTGAGAACAATATCGATTAAGTTGGGGGAGAGAATAAAATTTTTTAAGTCCTCAAGTAAGTTAGTATTTAGTATTTAAGCATCGATTACACTTAAGAATCGAGTTAAATCAAGTATTTTTTTAAAAAAAAATTGATGTACAGATCAGAGAGTTTGTGAGATATTGAGGGATCAAGTATTAAGAAAACTCAATAAAGAGTTAAGTTTAAAATTTAAATAATTTTTTTTAAGCATTTCTAAATTTTTCTATTAGCATCAAAGGAGAGTTTACTTTCTATGGGTTTGTGTAGAATAACTATATATTTCTTCATATATTTAAAAAAAAAATTTCCAAGTTCTTCATGTTGAGTAACTAGGCCTCTTTGCCTAAGCAAGCATTGAGTTTCGCATCAAAAGGTATGAAGGGCAAAGAAGCTTTGTTGTAAAGCTAGTTTTAATTCATAGCCTGTTTGATTTGAGCAAGTAAGTTCGAGGGGTATTTTATACCTAGTGCCCTAAAGCCATCTGGTTTGGAAGTCATTGACTAAAAACTCGCTACATGGGTCAAACAGAAAGCTTAAGGGGTTAAGACACTCAATAGCGGTACAATATTAAAAAAAATAATAATAATAAAAAATAATCAATAAATGAAGGACAGAAATAACAATATACTTGTCCATATGAAAGTTAATAATTTGGAGATAAAGATAGAGATAATTTAGAAAAGTTCAGAAAAAGTTTAGTGTTCTTAGTTTAACTCTCATATTGACTAGTATTAATATCCCAATAATATATCTCATTTACACTCTACTGAATATCAATGGTCTTTTAAAAATTATTTGATAAAATTCGAAACTTTAAGTTAAACGGTACTTAATTCTAAATTCTTTCTTTACTCAAGGACGAGCAAAGTTTAAGTTGGAGAGTGTGATAAGTAGTATATTTTTGTATTTATTGGAGGTATTTTTGGTAATTTATGGTGCTAACATCTTCTTAAAAATCCTAATTTTATAAATTTATTGAATTTTTCTAAAAAATAAAATGATTTTGAAAAAAATATGAAATTAGATATATTTATAAAAAAATAGATGTTAATTTAATTAAGTAATTTAAGCACCAAAATGAAGAAAAATTTTTGAAAAATTTAATACATATTTTTTTTAATTTTTTAAAAGAAAATCGAAGCAAAAATAGAGCTAAAATATCCTAAAAAAATAAAGAAAATAGTCTTCAGTGTATGGTGGACCGGTCGGTCGGTCCACAGAGTCAGGGTGTGGTCCACAGGAATAGTTACGCAGTCCACAGGCGCGGTTTACAGTGAGAATAAGATCTTGGGTGCAATCCAATGACTGAGATTCAATCCGACCCAGATCCGATGGTTCAGACACATTGTCGACTTTGAATAGGACTCTTTTGCGCGATCCGACGGCCCAGAAGCAATCCATCATGCGATCCAACGACTGTTATCGCTCCCGACTGTGTTAAGAACTCTTTTGCATGATTCGACGGCCAGAACTTCATCAGAACCCAGATCGGATGACTGACATTTGATCCGACCCTTTATAACTCTGATTTTTGAGCGATCTAGGCGGTCCGAAGCTGATCCGACGGCCAGGAATATTCCTAAGAAGATTTATACGATTTCTAAGGGTTTTAGGACTCCTTTTCCTACCAAAAAATCATGAAAAATTCATCTATAAATAGGAGGTCCGGGAATAAACTTTGGAAAAAAGAAAAATTGAGTAAAGAGTGTAGAAAAAAATAGAGAAAAAAAATAAAATAGCTTTAGGGACCCAAAAAAGAAGGAGAAAAGCTGGTTCGCTCTACGGAGTATGACGGAAGATGGAGAGGTCATCAACCATCTTCTTGACGAGGCTTGGCTAATCAACTTCAGATCCTTGTTACAGTTTTATTTTTATTTTATTTTATTATTTCTTTTAAATTTTTTATACTTGAATTTCAACTTCAATTAATGCAAATTTATTTTTCTGCACTTTAAATTTTTGTCTTTTATTTTTTGCACATAGATGCTATGATCTAATTAGTAGATCTTAGTACCAATTTATTTTTATACTTTTTAAATTTTTATTATTTATTTTTATTGTAAGTAGATGCTAGGATCTAGTTAGTAGATCTTAGTACCCGATTTATTTTTTGCACTTTTAATTTTTATTTTCGACTTAAATTACTTTCTCCAAAATTTTATTTTTTTTTGTAAAATCAAAGATTTCAAATCAAAATCCTACTTTCTCTGTGGATTCAACCCGACTCACTACTTTCTACATATTTTTAATTTTTATTGAAGTCAGAATTTGATTGATAATCACGATGTCTTAATGACAGCATCTTGATCGTATCAATCTACTTGTACCCTATTGGGATCACACCCTCAGGTGCATCAATCAAAGTCTACACTTGATTGGTATTCATCGAGTCCATCTTAGATTTCATAGCTTTCAGTTATCCGTTTGAGTCTCTATTTATGACAGCTTCTGAATAGGTCAGTGGATCAACATTCTAAATGATGTTGATAGAATTGTTATTCTCAATGATAAAATTATATCTCAGAGATGCTTGATGTACTCTATCTGACTTTCGAAGAGGAGGTGTGTATAGTGGATGTACCTCATCCTTGGATACTTTTGATTGAAGATCTTCTTGTGGTCCAACCACTGGTATTTCTAGATTGGTTTGTAGATTATGAACTTTTATAAATTCAATATTCCTCCCACTGCCTCCTTCTTGGATAAATTCATGTTTCAAGAAAGTGGCGTGCCTACTAACAAACACCTTTTGTTCAGTAGGATGGTTGAAATAATATCTATCAATTTCATTAAGATACTTTACAAACCTACACTTGTCTGATCTAGCATTAAGCTTATGTCCAAAAATATTTTTGATATAAGTAGGACAGCCCAAAGTCTTAAGATATTTAAGATTAGGCTTCTTTCCATTCCATATCTCATATGGAGTGCTTGCAATAGACTTTGAAGGCATTCTGTTTAATATATATGTGGCAGTCTTTAGGGCATTATCCCTAGAAAGATATTGGGAGATCAATGAAGTATATTATGGACCGCATCATATCCATCACAGTACGATTTCTCCTTTCTGCTACACCATTTAACTGAGGTGTATTAGGAGGGATCCATTCAGAGAGAATACCTTTACTTTTAAGATGATCAAGAAATTCAATGGATAAGTATTCTCCTTCTCGATCAGATCGAAGAAGCTTGATACTTTTTTTTCAGTTTATTTCTCGACCATACCTTGGTACTCCTTGAACTTATCAAAAGCTTCAAATTTATATTTCATAAGATACACATATCTGAACCTTAATAAATCATCTGTAAAGATCGGAGTATCTTCTTCTGGCCTGAGTTGTTATCGATCCATATACATCTATATATACTAGAGCTAACAACTTACTTGTCTTCTCTCCATATCTAAAAAATAGAGTCTTGGTCATCTTACCCACAAGACAAGATTTATATGTTTTCAATGATTCATAATCATTTGGGTCAAAGAATTCTTCTTTGTATAACTTATTTATCCTTGACTCATTAATATGACTAAGGCGACAATGCCAGAGATATGTGACATTCATATTTTCTCTCTTTTTTTTATATTTTTTTCAATATAAAAAATATTTTATTGAGTGTAAGAATTAAAAGATTATTATCAATATAACCACTGCCATAAAATTTATTAGAAAAAAAAATTAAGTATCCATTTTCCATTAGCTTTATTTCATAACCTTGTTTTAATAACAAAGATATAGAAATAATATTTCTAATGACCTTTGGCATGTAATAACAGTCTTTTAATTCTAAAATTTTGTTCGAAGATAAATTAAGCATACAGGTTTTCACAGTCTCTGCGCTAATGGACTCTCCACTTGCACCATAAAGCTCGAGGTTATCTTTTTTCAGATCTTTAATATTCTTTAGTTGCAGTAAGGAACTATAAAAGTACGATCCACTGGTGGTATCCAATACCCAAATATCAGAGTCTGAATCACTCAATAAAAATAGGTCTATATTATATACACACCTTTTGGTGTTACACTTGCACCGTACTTCAATCTTACAAGATTATTCTTGTAATTATACTCTCAATTTTTAAATTTATCATAAATAATATCCATACGGACATCATTACCTTCTCATTATTACTGACCAAACTAGAGTCAGATATATCCAAAATATCAAAGTTCTTTTCTGATATAAACCTAATTTGTAAGTTCTTCAACCAATCCACATAGTTGTATCGGTCAACATAGTTTTATTTATTGTATCATGGGGTGAAAATAAAGAAGTCATAATATAGACTTAAATCTACATAAAATAATAGTATAAGAAGACCACTCATGTTTGACATGCATAACTAGATGAGGACTTTTAAAACTAGTTATGTCTCCCACTATTTTATCAGATACCATAGCCCTCTCCTATGGTAAATGAGATATATTTTATATTTATCTTAGTGGAATTGAGATCCTAATTCCTCATAACGATCTTGTGTTAACACAATAAATCTTTATGAGTTCATAGATAAGAAACTCTTTCCAATTACATCTCATGTATTTCTCAATATTTTATCTTAGCCTCTAAAATATTATTAGCCTTGTGTTAACACAACAAGCTATAATATTTTAGTTAAGTAAGACCCTTCATTTCAATACAGTCAAAATCGAATATAATTGCCCTTGTGTTAGCACAATAAAGCAGTATATCTAAAATTACCGTAAGCATCTTTTATGCATCAGGATAATGTTATATCAATCCTTACGACAAGTCTTATGGTAACAGAATAAACTAGCCATAATTCATGATGTAACATTAACCTAGCATGAAGGAAGGCCCTTAGTAGTGTTTAAAATACTAAGCTACCTTCATTCAAGATTCGAACTAATCTAATTGGTCAAAAAAGTGTTAAGATTGGTGGGGGTCCTCCCATTGCTTTTCTTAGACACCAATAAAATTAGTCAGATCAGCAATGGAATCAATTAAATAACTACCGTACTTGAAACACTCCTTAGAACCAATTAATTAATCGATTCAAAAAAATAGGTCAGCTTCTGGTTCATAATACTATGACTTAATATAATTTTTATGAGGACTTTAATGGTCTCAAACACATCCTAATTCAATCTATCACAAGAATGCACTATAATAGTTGTATCTTAATAATTATAACAACTAATTATGGCATCTTATCATATCTCTAAGATATGGAAGCAGAATCATACAATATGATTATAACTAAACATCTCAAGCATATCATATATGCATGAAGTTCTAATAACATGCATGAATATAAAATACTTTTTTCACGGTTCTTCTTCTTGGAACATCACAATGGCACCCCTACATGTCATAAGAGTATCCTATTGAATAGGAAGAGAGGGTCTTTGAACCCTACTTACTCTTATGATCGGATGGTCTGGTGATGAACTCCAATTAGAGTACTAAGCTACTAAAAAAATTCTACACATACATCATGCATTTTATATTTAAAACATATCTCTAAGACATGATAGGGTTTGGATGTTCAATCGGGTTCAACCCTTGACCCGACTTAAACCAAACCAAAAACTCATGCTTGATCACAATCAAGATAATAATTTAATCTTTGATTACATAAATCAAGATATGCTCTGATACCACTGTTGGATTCCGATGGTACAGCGGAAGGGTTAGGTATTTAAAATTTTCATTCAAAACACCCAATGCACCGGAAGCCCTAATGCCCAGAAACTCTTGACTATAATAATCAAAGCATAATAAATATAAATTATGATAAGAAGAATACCTATAGTGCTAATCCTAATTTTTACAAGGCACCCAAGTATCTGCCTTTCAATGATGATCCACACGAAAATTGAACCAAAGACAGCACTTCTTCTTCAACTTGCTTCAAGAGTTCTAGCCCTTAGAACTTGACTAGCCTCGTATCGGTGAAGTTTCTTCAAGAACCTGACCTCACCCTCTTAGAAGCTCCTCTGGACTTTTGATTCTCCTTCTTTAGGATCTTTACAATCCTTGTTAAGATCAGATAAGGCTTTGTCTTAAATTTCAAAGCCTTGTCTTAAATCCCAAAGCCTTGTCCTAAAACTAAGATAGGTTGTAAGAAAGAAAAAAGAGCAACAGGAGAGAAATTGGAAACCCCTCTTTGATTTCTCGGATACCCAACACCCCGGCCTATTTATAGCTACTAGAGGGATTCCAAAAGAGAGGAACATGCCTTATCCAAAAGGCATATCTGATCTGATTATCAGAGATAAGAGTTCCTTCAAGCAGAAAGACTCTTATCCATGATACGTCGATCAGCACCTTGGTCTGCGCACATGCAACCAAAGAAGGGATATTTTCATATCTTTTCTCAAATCAAAAAAATCCTCAAAAATTCATGTGAATTGGAGATTCAATCCAGATTTCAAAAAATTAAAAATAGTGATAAAATTCTTACGGAAGGATGCTATCCTCACACCTCTTCACACAAGTGCTGATCACCACGTGCGCAAACATCAGGACCGACTTATGGCATCCAGATAAGTCTAAAAAAATTCCAAAAAAATTATCAAACATAGAATATCAAATGTAGAATATTATCACCAATAATCATTCTAATCTGAAAGCATTTGATAGGGAGAAGGACTCTCCAAATCATGGAGAGATGCAATGCTTCTATGCACATGTGCGAGACATCCTTCATTTTTAAATTTTTTCTCTTCTCCAAAAATTTTAGAAAAAATATATCTCATTCTTTGAGATATGTACTAGAGGATTAAAGATGATATGAGCTACCATACATAATTTTAATCTTATAAAAAATAATATTTTTTCTTCTACCCACGCCAACACTTGTATGCAGAACCTGTTTTGCACCAAGAGTCTACCACAACTTGGACTCTTCATAATTGGTGTTAACATGGGATGTGGTACCCCAATTTGGTATGCTTTCAGGTGATATGACCTGACCCAAATGTCTACCAAATTGGGCTATCTAATTAGCAAGGGATGAGACCAAATTGGTCTCCAAAAGAGCAAGGGTTTTCACACATGCTAGCATGCTTATCGGAACCCTGATTGAATCCAAAATCCCAATCAACCTTTTTCAAAAGGATCCTTAGCCAATTTCTATATGTGTGTGATCCATTGGGTTTCACATCTAGCTGGTAGTAGGTCCAGGTATAAGTTGACCAAATTTGATTAGATTTCAATCTTATCGATTTTGGTCCAATCGAGCTAACCCGAGTTTAATAACTAGAATCATTTCTAATTGGCAATCGAATTAAACTCTTTAATTCGGTCAAAAATATCTACAAGTCAAGATTGATGTCTAGCAACGTATCATGACTACCCAGAAGATATAAAATTTGATAGAAATATCAAATCTATCCTTCAGTGGTAAATTATCGTGTAATTCAATCCTTCGATCATCCTTGCACTCTAAATATGTTCATGAGTATGGAATCATGTCAAACTTAAACACATATTCATATCGATTCTCAATTAACCAATAATGACTCCAATGAAGAAGCATTAGAAACTCTTTCTAATCTTCTTCTTGCTTTTGGCCAAAAGATTTTTTTGAGTCATCTATGATTGAGAATACACAGGATGCGATCTCCTCTTACTAGGAGTGATCGATTCCATATTGACCTACTCACAACCTTCATACACACTCCACCATATCCAGAACACCCCGTATATGTCTTAATGCCATCCCTGGGTATGAACCAAAATATGGGTTCTTGTGTACAAGATTTCATGATGGTTTCAGGTCTAAGGATCACTTGCACAACTCCTACTTAGAGAACCATCTTTGACATGCGAATAAGGCTTCCATTAGACGTTCTCTTTCATCGAGTCAATTCAATAGACTCATTTCTCAAATGAGCACCCACATCTTTGTATTAGTGTCTCATACAAGTGGCTAGTGAGATCTACCATCCTCTCTATTGAGCATACATAGGATATGCCAGTCTATCTGGAACATTGATCTCCAACTCAATGCTCCTACGATCAGAAATATTTAAGATTAGAATTTTAGGATTTTAGGTCTCACTAGCATGACCCATTCATGTCTCCTAAAATTATTATCCTAATCTTTAGGGTTCATCATAATCTTAGATATATTAAGATGCAGCTAATATGATGAATCAATGCCTCAAATAATAAATATCATTTCATGAGTTAAAAAATTTTAAAGAAAGTTCCATCGCAACACACTTATGATTGGCTTATAGGGCACTCTTCTTTCACACCGACTCTTTATGGAGTTGGTGATCCTTCTCAAAGTTCTGAAGCAACCCTAGTAACTCATGGTAGTTTACTTCAAGCTTTGACATTTTATAATGAGTGAGGAATGGGAGATAAGACTTGGGTAGCGAGTTCAGTATTGCATCTTTTCCAAGCTGCTCATGCAAGGAAAAGCCGAGGTTGCTCAAAAGTTCCATCAGCTCGATCATGTACAATACATGATCAGTGACAGAGGCATCATCCTATATTTTGGCATTGAAGATGGCACAACTAGTCTTGTGCCTCTCCACGTCATCAGGTGTGCCAAAGGCATCCTCCAATACTTGAAGCATATTCTTTGGCTGAGCCGTCTCAAATTTGCGACTGAACTCATTGCTCATGGCAGCCAGCATGATACAGCGCACTGTGGTCCGATCACTGAGCCACTTCTGGTAAGTGTCTCTGACTGTTTCACGTGCATTGGCAGCTGGCTCCTCAGGTGCAGGATCTGTTATCACATATAGGATCCATTCATGCTCCAGGACTATCTTCAACTTTCAGTACCAGCTACCGAAGTTGGGTCCCACCAACTTTTCATTGTCCAACAATGATCGGAGTGATAGGGAAGTCGCCATATCTGCACAAAAAAAAATCATAATCTAATTAGTAATTGATTCATTAAACCTAAAAATTTAAACTTTAATCAAAAAGTTTCTCCCACTATTTTATTCTAATTGGTAGTCTCTACCTCCAATTTGAGGAATTATCCTAATTCCTTAGTGGGTACTAGAATCCGCTTAGACTGTACACAAGCCCAACTTTGGTTGGCCAACTCATGTACATCTAAGGATAGGTTCATAACCAATTATTTTTCTAAATAATTTTTAGTATTTTTAATTTTGCCACAGTCCCTAATCAGTAGGCTTTGGCCTCCACTGAAAAGGTCTGGTTAGGTCCAACCATTAACATAACCATACTTGGCCCATCTTGCCAATGAATGATTAGGCCCAATTTTGGTTGGCTAACCTAATTACCCTTTAGAAAGATGCAGTCAAGAAATCATATTATGAATGATAATTCCATCAGCCGATAAGCACCAAGACTTTGGGCCTCCAATGATTATCCAACTGATGGACCCATTATCATCCACTTAATGGGAGGCTATGATCTAGTTATCACCATAACTATTTCATTTTAAGGACCTACTAATTTTAAAAGATTTAATTGATTTAGAGGATGAGGTCAGATGAATCAGCTTATCATGATCCTCCTACTGGCTTCACCAGGTCAGCTTAAGGGGGATCATTAAAAGGGCTGGTCTAGGAGTACCTAAATCAGTCATACTGATTTACCTAGCTGACATGGGTCAGCTCGAATAGTCAAGTGATCCGATCAAAATATAATTTCACCAGGAGGCCAGGTAAGTTCGATCAGTGGGAGGATCTACCAAAGCTTGCCTTAAACACCATCAGAAATGGCCAGGTAAGCGGGCTGCTAATTAAAAATCACCGATCTAGTTTATCTTAGACACCAACTGATTTAATTAGTTTTGATTAGACCAACCTAACAGTTCGTGCTAGATCGCTTAGCCAAGAATCAAGTCCATTTGGTTCTCGTTAAAGATATGGACTTGACCAACTATAACATTTGTAATTGATTTAGAGAATCTTTGACCTAATCTAAGACAACAATTGATTAGATTTAGTCAATTCTCTAATTAAGTCCATCTTTAACCTAACCTTAAGTCTAACCCAATTAATGGACCTAATTTTCACTAATCCATTAATCCAATGTGTTATGGTTTGTATCTTAGGTTCTTCAATTCACAATCCTAGAACCTAATCAAACAACTTCTTAATTCTTAATTAAGTTTTGGGCTGAGGGTTGGGGTTCGGCTTTTCGAAAATAATTTTCATGTTTGTAAAATATTTTTATAATATGGTTCTACCAACTAAGTTACATGTTTGATTCATAATCAAAATACAAGTAAAAAAAAGTATGAAACTACTTTAGATCTAATCTAAACAGGTTCATGTAATTGAAAAAATTTCAACTTTAAACTACGTAAATTTTTCAGACAAATATATGATGGTTCTTTGCACGAAAATTATTAACAAAATGAATTTATTTTAGATTTAAATATTTTTTAAATCTAATAAATCATAAATTTAATCTAGATTACATCTAACAAATTTATGATTAAAGATAGATCTACATGAACTAGGACAATCTTTGCACTGTAAGGGATAAACCTTACAACAGGACAACCTACAGTTCGTGATTGATCTAAAAATTTTAATTTTAGATTTAACAATCAGATTATAAATTAGATCTAATCTAAAAAATAATCTAAGCATGTATAAATAATCATGTAATAAACAATCTGGGCTCTGATACCAATTGAAGGAACCAGATCTAAGATTTCAGGATTAGATCTTGAAACTTTTTCAAAATCTGACAGTGGAAGACTAAAATAAATCAAAATTTATCTTATAAAATTAAAAAATTCTTAGATCTAAGATCTTATTACATGATTATTATATGATATTAAATTAAAAATTAAAATATAAAGAGCAAGAACTACATGTTGATCATATCAACATGTTTCTATACTGCATCTAATGTATGTAGAATATAATAGATTAGATCTATTACCTTGCAAGTTAGATATTCTAACTTTGCTGATCCAAGCTTGAGGATGATGTTGTGAGCCATACATATGTTCGACCTCTAGGAGTCATCCACACGAGCCCACGAATCATGATTAGAAGTTTTGATCCAGAAAATCAGCACAATATACTAGTACTGCGCTGATCCTTCTTCGATGGTCGATCAGATGCCTCCTTCTTGATTTGGACTCTTCCAAAGATGAGAAGTAGAAGAAGGAGTTTTAGATCTGAGACACTCTCAGAAAAGTCAAGATGGAGGAAGGAAAGAGGTGAACACAGCAACCCTAGAAGAAGACCGTCTTCTTCTTTTCTTTGCTCTCACCTAGACACCTAGTCTTGTGTCTATTGCATCTCCATGCTCCAATCTTCTTTCTCTCTGATTTTTACACACCCCAAAGGTCTCTCTTTTCTCTATTTTTTATAAAAATTTTATGAAGAAATTCATTTTTAATAGAGAGATATGATAGAGTCCTTGTCTAGGTCAAATACCTAGTCAAGGATTATCCAAACATGGCAAGACAAGGGGTGCCCAACTCTTGGGCACCCCCTCTTTCTTTTTATGTGTGGACCACCAGCAAAAGGTGCATATTATATGCCATAAAATTCATAAAAATATCAAAAAAAATTTGGATAAAATCAGTGCCATAAGGAAAGAGTTTTGATTTCCTAAAACTCTATCTCATAGAATTTGAAATCCAAACTAATTCCTACTTTGACTTGATCCACAACCACTTTCCATGTAAAAGAGAAAGAGAGAAAAGTTTTAGACATGTGTGAAGACCTGAGATAGAAGTTTTGTCGCACAAAATAAGAGAGAGTGGGCGTGGGATAAAAGAGAGTGGGCGTCGGGGCTAAATTGGCACAAGGTGGAATCCTAGTCTTACTAGGATTCAGTCTATGTCTTGTTCTAATCTAGTTTCTCAAACCAAATCAAACCAAAACTAAATCAACCTAATTAAAATAAGTCTTAATTCAATTAAAAACTTAATTTAATCTAATTAAATTAGATATAAATCTAATTTAATTTTCTAATCAAATTAGAAATTTGGTTGATCCAAGTCCTAATTGAACTAGGACTAGTTTTTCTCTTACACTTGGCTTATCCAATAAACCAATTGGACTTGATCCAATCAAGCTCAAACTAAATCTAATTAAATTATATTTAATTAGACTTAATCTCAGCCCTTTGACTTAATAAAATTAAGTCAATTAGCAATCGAATTGCTAATCGATCCTCCTGCAACACTTGCACTAGGTTAAATGTCAATCGTATTGATCGTTTAACCCTAGAACGATTCTTAATCGTTAATCAACCATCTGATCGGATCAGAAACTCTAATATGTGTGACCTCATAGGTCTGAACCTAAGTCAGTAATATAGAAATAAATTTTTGTACCAATCAAAGTGATCATCTAGTAATGGTACCCGACGGCCAGATAGATCGAATGTGTAGAACAACATCCTTAGAACCCATGCGAATATAGTTTCCATATAATTCATCTCCTTGACCAAAATGCTCATAGGACACCTCAGAGTTCAAATGTCAACTCTGATCAGGTTGTCCACATTATATTTCAAAATATCAAATCTATCTGATAGATTATCCTGACCAAGGTTTTGCTAAATTGAAATACAGTGACTCGTTCTTCTCTAACTCTTGGAGTGGTCAATCCCATCTCGATCACACTCTGACTTTGTAAGTACTTGACTGTGCCCAGAAGCCTTTCATCACTGAATTAGAAATTCAGTTAGTCCAGTACCAAAGCACAGTGAGTTGCTTACAAGTCACTGAGGCGATCTCAGGTCTAAGGGACACTTATACCTATATCCCATCAGAGACATTCTCGATAACAGAATGCTCTGAAGTTGGTCACATTCTATGATGATGTATCCTTACATCTCACCTGTATGCCATACCAATATCTCTACACTTCTTGGTTAAGAAGACAACCAAACCATATGGCCTACAGCGATCTATGCTCGATAGAAGCTGTCGTCCTTATTAACAGCCTATCATTTGGTTGTGAACAGTTTTAAGGACTAATCGATAAATTCTCTCTTTATCGAACCTAAATAGTCCTAAGGACTTTATCACAACAACAGAGTTTATTAGAAGATGAAAACTTGTGATGAAAATATTAAAAATATATTTTATTTATTAATAAATTAATTATAATACAAAGTTGCTCAACCATCAATAGGTTGACGATTGACTTTTGGAACATATTTTCCAACAAGATTCAATTATTTCATTACTTTCACTGATGACCTATCGAGGTATGGATACGTCTATCTTATAAAATATAAGTGTGAATCATTCAAAATGTTTAAACATTTCATAGTGAAGTAGAAAAATAAATTAGAAAGAGTATTAAAATTTTTCAATCAGATCGAGGAGGAAAATATCTTACCAATGAATTTTTGATATATTTAGAGGAGAATGAGATTCTCTCTTAATGGACTCCTCCAGGGATACCATAACATAATGAGATGTCAGAAAAGAGGAATCGAACACTATTAGATATGGTTTGATCCTTGATGAGCTTTGCCACTTTATCAATCTCCTTTTGGGGATATGCTCTAAAAACTGCGTGCTATGTACTGAATAAGATTTTAAGCAAGTCTGTTAATAAAACTTTATATGAGATATGGATAGGACGTAAGCCAGTACTCGCACACCTTAGGATTTAGGAATGTCCAACTTATATCGAATGTTTAAAAATAGATAAGCTTGGATCCAAGTTCGATAAGTATTTATTTGTAGGGTATCCAAAAAAAATAAAAGGATACTATTTCTATCTCGTTGAAGAACAAAAGGTATTCATCAGAAATAGAACAGTCTTTTTGGAAAAAGAGTTCTTTTAAAAAGAAACTGATGTCACTAAGATCAAACTTGATGAAGTTCATGAAGTAAAGAATCAGACACCTTTGAGTAGAAATACAGAATCAGATTTAATTTAAAAATCAAATTCAGAGCCTGTTATAGAGGTGACATTAAGAAGATCCGATAGAATATCACATCAACCAGACAGATACTATGATTTCTTGGTCTGAGATAGTGATCCTATCGAATTAGATAAAAATGATGAGAATCCAATCACCTATATGGATGCCATGCAGAGGTTCAACTCTGAGAAATAGCTAAATATCATAAAATTTGAAATGAAGTCCATGGAGATCAATGGTATATGGACACTTGTTGATCTACTCGAAGGGATTAAACCTATAGGGGGCAAATGGGTCTTCAAAAAAAAAAAGAGTGGATGAAAAGGTAGAGACCTATAAAGTCCGTCTAGTTGTCAAGAGATATCGTCAATATTATAGTATTAACTATGACGAGACATTCTCTCCTATGACAATGTTCGAGTCCATTCGAATTATGCTTACTATAGCAGCACATCTAGATTATGAGATCTGACAAATGGATGTCAAAACTACTTTCTTTGATAGAGAGTTTGAAGAAAAAGTGTATATGATACAACTTAAAGGCTTCACATCTATAAATAAATCTAAAGTGTGCAAGCTAAACAAGTCCATTTATGGACTGAAGCAAGCTTCTCGGAGTTGGAACATACATTTTGATAAGACAATCAAAATATATAGCTTCATTTAGAATGGAGAGAAGCCTCGCATCTATAAATGGGTTAATGATTTTGTAGTCATATTTTTTGTACTATATGTGGATGACATTCTCTTAATTGAGAATGACATCCCTATATTACAGAGTGTAAAACTTTGATCGTCATCACTATTCTCAATGAAAAATTTAGGAGAAGCATCCTACATCCTAGGGATGAAAATCCATAGAGATAGATCTAAAAGGTTGTTTGGATTATCCCAATCTACATACATTGATACTATGCTGAAATAATTTAATATGAAAAATTTCAAAAAGGACTATCTATCGATAGGCCAAAGAATTACTCTCTCTTAAAAGGATTATCCGACAACTCCTTAAGAGAAAGAACATATGAGTAGAATCTCATGTGCCTTGATAATGAGATCTATCACGTAAGCTATGATATGTACAAAATCGGATGTGGTCTACTTACTAAGAGTAGTGAGTAGGTATCAGTCTGATCTGGATGAAAATCATTGAAAGATTGTAAAGATAATCCTTAAGTATTTGAGAAATACTAAAGACCAATGGTTAATCTATGGAGAAACTAACTTTAAACTTGTGGGATATACTAATTTTAATTTTTAGTCAGATCATGATGATAGTAAAAGTATGTCTGGTTATATTTTTATTTTATATGAAGGAGCGATCTACTGAAACAGTTTCAAGCAACATGCAATAGTTAATTTAGTATGCGAGGTGGAATACATTGCAGCATCCAATACTGCAAAAAAAAATTATTTGGTTAAGAAAGTTCATCTATGAACTTAGAGTGGTTTTCACAATTGAAGGTCCAATTCTACTATATTGTGATAGCACTGGTGCCATCGCTCAAGCAAAAGAATCTAAATCTCATCAGAGAACCAAACATATTCTGCATCGCTATCATCTTGTCATGAGATCGTCAATCGAGGTGACTTGAGCTGCTGAAGATTGATGGAAAAGAAAATCTGACTGACCCCTTCAATAAAGCTCTCAGGATAAAAGAGTTCGATGACCACAAGTGAAAGATTTGAATTGGATTCGAATTGAACTCAAACCTGAATCAAATTGGGTTTGGTACATTAAGCCATATTTCTCTGGAACTCTCTCTCTCTTTTGGGCCAACCAAGGGGTTGGGTTTGGTACATCATGCCCCAACCCCTTGTGCGTGCATGATGAGATGGGGGGCACAAGGTGGCGCCTCTCCTTCTGCTTTTGGGACTCCTCATGGATTAGAAAAGTTTGGATTTGATTCAAACTTATAGAGTCCTAATCCATGAAGAGTATGATTAGGGTTTGGGCATCCAAATCTATTTAAGAAGGGGTGTGGAAAGGGGTCGGGGTAGATTATTGTTGGGCATGAGCACCTTCGGGCGTGAGACCTCCTAGGTGTGTGCACCTCTTGGCATGATCCCCTCTTGGTGTGGAGTCTTTTCTTCTAGGTGTGATCAAGCCTTCTCTAGCCTCCCGCATGTTGAGATCAGATCTCAAGGCTCTCCCCTACTCCTCTTCTGAAGGAGCAATGCTTAGGTCTTTATCCTTTTCTCCTACGGTGCCTAGCGTGTATGTGAAGTAGAGAATTTGCACGTCCGAATCTCGCAAAGCAACAACCTTTAGAAATCAATTAACCTTGATCATATTTACTCTGCACATCAAGGTAACTTTCATAAGAGTTATAAAAAATTTTAAATTTGAAATCTGTTCTCTTTCATCCTGACATCTGATCTGATTGGACATTTTTCCTTCAGGAGTCACCAAGGAAAGAGACATGGGCAAGCTTGGAGGAGGAGTCAGAGAGGAGGAAGGGAAGGAAGCAGAGTAGGAGGAAGGAGAGGTTGCCAGTGTGAAAAGTGTGGAGGTGGTGGGAGCTACTGTAGAGATGTACATGGATGGACTTGTTGTGGTCCAAGTGGTGTGCCCAAGGCCCAGGGGACCAAGGCTAAGGCCAAGGTCCATCATTCATGAGGGCTTCATGGAGGCTCTAGGGCTAGTTAGGCCCTAGGTTGAAAGGCTGTGGGCCTTTCGGGTTCTTGAGGTCTAGGTTATGTGGGCCTCAAGGGACCAACTCTTTATGGGCCAGGTCTGAGCCCAGGATAGGTGAGATTAGGTCGAGTCATGGGTGTACATGGGCTTGGGTTAACCTAATCTCCCATAGAGTTGGTCAAGGGAGTTTTGGGTTTGGATCACTTGACCCTGTGTTTATATATACATGCACTGTATAGGTTTGATTAAGCCAAAGAATACAAGAACTCTTTCTCCCAAGTCTCTCTCTCTCTTCTCCCTCTCTCTCCAGCTATTCTCCATGCCCCAGGAGCAAGAAACCCTAAGGTTTCTTGCCGCCAGGTCCCAAAAAGGCAAGAAACAAGAGGAGGCGCTAGCCCCTCCCCCTTTGTGCCGCCGACTCTCTCTCTTCTCCCTCTCTTGCAGCCACCCAAACATCAGATCCAGGATCTGAAATCTCTTGCGAAGAGGTTGGTACAAGTTTCTCTCAGATCTGGAGTTGATCTGAGGTCGTTTGAGGCACGGGTGAGATCTCCATCAACAGATCTACAGGAAAGGCTGCAGCAGGACAGATCTGCAAGGTCTATCTCCATCTACCTTCTTCCCTATCTAAAATATCCCGATTCAAGATCTACAAATTGGAAGACCTTGGTCCAGGCCTGATTTGATTGGGTACCAGATCTTGGATTTTTTAGAGGTGATCTTAGAGGTATTCTTCATCTGGAACGAAAGGCTAACGAAGAAGACAGCAACCAGGCTGATTTCGTCAAGGGCCTTGGATTGAATCCAAAAGTCTCCAGATTTGTTCGTTGCTGGTTTTGCTGCACCCAAGGTCTGTGGGAGGAGCCAGGATCATGCTCCAACAGTTGGTATCAGAGCCACGGTGGTGAGGAAGCGGTTCCAAGTGCGAGAAGTTGAAGATCTCAAGTGCTGAAAATTTTTAGTAAGGTTCCATCAAGGTATATTCTACACTTCTTGATTTTATATTGCTTGTTTGGCTTGGATCCAGTCATGGGCAGCAATATGAAGTTTAATTTTGAGAAGTTTGATGGCAAAAAAATTTTTTTCATGTGAAAAATTTGGGTGGAGGATCTTCTGGTGCAAGCAGATCTAGATCAGGCTTTGGATGAGAAGCCTGAGGGAATGACAGATAGACAGTGGGCATCGTTGGAGAAGAAAGCATGCTCGGTGATCAGAGGATGTTTGGCGGATGCGGCGTTATATTTGGTGTTAGAAGAAAAAACCCCGCAGGGCCTTTGGTCGAAGTTGCACACCATGTATATGGGGAAGAATATGTGCAACAAGCTAATGCTGAAGAAGAGGTTGTACAGTCTTCAGATACAAGAGGGATCTGATGTGATTGGCCACATTCAGAGGTTCGACCAGTTGTGCATGGAGTTGATGAATATCGGGGTGAAGCTGGATAGGAGGATAAGTCCCTGTTGCTTTTGTATTTGCTCCAGGATCATATGACTCTTTGGTGACTACACTGCTCTACGGCAAGGAGACTCTAGAATATGAGGACATGGTCTCGGTGCTGAGGTCTAATGAGCAAAAAAAAAAGTTGACCAGAGATCGGGCTCCCCAGGAGGGTTTGGCAGTAGGGGAGAGGACAGGTAGAGGCAGAGGCAAAAGCAAGTCCAGGGGGCGGTCCAAGTCTAGGAAAGGAAAGAAAGAGATGAAATGCTTCAAGTGCAATGAGTTCGGACACTTCAAGCGAGAATGTCCACTATGGAAGAGCAAGAAGGGAGAAAGAAGTGGCTCAGAATCAGTGAGTGCAGTTGCTGGACAGCAGGTGGAGGATGATCTACTTATGGTATCAGATGGTCACAAGCATTACACAGAGGAGTGGACATTAGACTCTGCGTGCTCACATCACTGCACACCACACAGGTCTTGGTTTGCGACATACACCAAGACAGATGAGGGATCAGTGACTCTAGGCGACAATCATCCTTGCAAGGTGGCTGGGATAGGGACAGTCAGGGTGAGGATGTTTCATGGGATTGTGAGGACATTGACAAATGTAAAGCACGTCCTGAAGCTGGAAAAGAATCTGGTGTCACTAGGCTACTTGGAGCGCATGGATACAGCTTCAGCAGTAGGGCTAGAAGTGGAGTACTGAACATCTCCAATGGAGCTATGGTGGTGATGAGAGGCAGGAGGTTGGACAATAACCTCTATCGCATGGAGGGATCTGTGGTGACCGGAGAGTCTGATGCAGCAGCTGCAGCACAGGACCAGCAGGGGGCTTACAGGATGTGACACTACCGCCTAGGCCACATGGGTGACAAGGGGCTGAGGGAGTTGAGCAGGAGAGGACTCATCTCTGATCTGGAGGATGGTGCTATAGGGGAGATCTGTGAGCCTTGCCAGATGGAAAAGCAGAGGAGAGTTCAGTTCAACATCAGTACAACCCGCAGTGCAGCCCCTCTAGAGTTAGTACACACGGATGTGTGGGGACCAACCCCAGTTTTAGCTAGGAATGGGGCCAGATACTTCATGACCCTGATTGATGATTTCTCAAAAAAACTCTGGATTTACTTCATGAGAGAGAAGTCAGAGGTCTTCACCAAGTTCAAGATCTGGAGAGCTGAGGTGGAGAAGGAGCAGGGGAGGAGCGTGAAGTGTCTGAGGTCAGACAATAGTGGAGAGTACACCAGCAGAGAGTTCCAGGACTACTGTGAGGAGTGTGGGATCAGGAGATACTTCTCAGTTAAGAAAACTCCACAGCAAAATGGGGTGGTTGAGAGGATGAACAGAATACTTCTGAAAAAGGCACGATGCATGAGGCTGCAAGCAGGGCTTCTAAAGGAGTTCTGGGTTGACACAGTAGACGCAGTGGGTTACTTGGTCAATCGGTCACCTCACACCAGGTTGGATGGCAGACTTCCAGAAGAGGTGTGGTCTGGGAGGACAGTTGGGCTGGGCCATCTATGGGTATTTGGGTGCACGGCCTATGTGCACATTGGAGCTAGTGAGTGGACAAGCTAGACATCAGATCACGCAAGACGGTGTTTCTAGGCTATCCGTGAGGAATTAAGGGATACAGGCTATGAGATCCCTTGAAAAAGAAGGTCATCATTAGTCAGGATGTGACTTTTGATGAGGAGTCAATCCTATGGAGGCGAGCAGGCATGGAGGAGTAGCAGGAGCAGAAGGAGGTCCAACAGGGTGCTGCTGGACGCTTACCTCTTTGATTTTGCCTCTTGCAGGTACTACTGGAGGACATAACATTCAGGTGGAGCATCTACCTAAGGTGTCTCCACAGGTGGAGAGGACTTAGATGGATGATCGAGGTGAAGAGGTCCAGCAGGAGCGAGCTGGATCGAGGACTGATATCGGTGTTGCCCTACACAAGCCCAAGAGGACCATCAGGCAACTGAACCAATATGGCTTCGAGAAGATGCTGTCATATGCCCTGGTGACAGTGAATGGAGACCCATATACGTATCAGGAGGCTATTGAGAGCTAGGATAGAGAGCGGTGGGTCCAGACGATGTCCGAGGAGATGCAGTCTCTCCATAAGAATCAGACGTGGCGATTGGTGCAGTTGTCACAGGGGAAGAGGCCCATTGGCTGCAAATGAGTCTACAGTCACAAGGAAGGACCTTCAGAGCAGGGAGGTATCAGATTCAAGACAAGGTTAGTGGCCAAGGGATACTCCCAGAAGGAAGGCATCAACTTCAGCGAGAACTTCTCTCCCGTCGTCAGACATACTTCCATCAGAGTGTTGCTGAGCATTGTAGCAGCTCAGGATTTAGAGCTGGAGCAGATGGATGTCAAGACGGCATTCCTCCATGGGCATTTGGAGGAGAGGATTTACATGGAGCAGCCATCCGATTTCAGAGATCCAAGATCAGAGGAAAATATTTGTTTGTTGCAGAAGTCGCTGTACGGGCTGAAGTAGTCGCCGAGGCAATGGTACAAGCGGTTCGACTCCTATGTGCGCAGCATTGGACTTTTCAGGTGCGAGTTTGATCCCTATGTTTATGTTCAGTCTCTTGAGGATGGTTCTAGGGTGTTCCTACTCTTGTATGTGGATGACATGCTTATAGCATGCAAGAGTAGGAAGGTTGTGCAGGATATGAAGGCATCCTTATCTCGGGAGTTTGAGATGAAAGATTTGGGCCCTGCAAGAAAGATCCTAGGCATGGAGATTTTCAGAGACCGAGCCCGGAGGGTGCTGCATCTATCTCAGGGGGGCTACATACAGAAGATCTTAGAGAGGTTCGGGATGAAAGGATCAAAGTCGGCGGAGCTGCCACTTCCCGATCACTTCAGACTCTCAAAGACCATGGCGCCACAGACTGAGGTGGAGGCTTAGGAGATGGAGATGGTTCTTTATGCTTCAGGAGTTAGGAGCTTGATGTATGCGATGGTCTGTTGTAGGCCAGACATCGCTCATGCAGTGAGTCAGGTTAGCAGGTTCATGGCACAGCCTGGCAGGGAGCACTGGAGAGCTCTGAAGTGGATATTCAGATACCTGGCGGGGTCAGTTGGAGTTGGCATCTGCTACGGACAGCGAGGAGGTGCAGTGGGATACTCTGACATGTCCAGGGAGGCTCAGGGGCTGATTGGCAGTTATGTAGATGCAGACTTCGGTGGAGATGTGGATACGCGGAGGTCTACGACAGGCTTCATCTTTAGCTTGTATGGAGGTCCTATTTCTTGGAGATCGAGTCTGCAGCCTATCACGACCCTATCCACTACAGAGATGGAATACATCGGGCTGACAGAAGTAGCTAAGGAGGCAATTTGGCTGAAGGGTTTGTTGACGGAAATGGGCCTTACTCAGGAGGCCATTAGAGTGCACTGTGACAGCCAGAGTGTACTTCTATTAGCACAGAACTCAGTCTATCATGCAAGGATAAAGAACATCGACATTCGGTATCATCGAATCAGGGAGCTTGTGGAGGATAGCGAGGTGGAGCTGGTAAAGGTACACACCAAGGAGAATCCAGCTGATGCACTTACGAAGGTACTTCCACGGGACAGCTTTCAGAGATGTGTTGAGCTGATTCGGCTGATGGACAGAGTGGAGCTGGTTGAGGCCTTGGGACACCAAGGTGGAGATTGTTGTGGTCCAGGTGGTGTGCCCAAGGCCCAGGGGACCAAGGCTAAGGCCAAGGTCCATCATTCATGAGGGCTTCATGGAGGCTCTAGGGCTAGTTGGGCCCTAGGTTGAAAAGCTGTGGGCCTTTCGGGTTCTTGAGGTCTAGGTTATGTGGGTCTCAAGGGACCAACTCTTTATGGACCAGGTCTGGGCCCAGGATAGGTGAGATTAGGTCAAGTCATGGGTGTACATGGGCTTGGGTTAACCTAATCTCCCATAGAGTTGGTCAAGGGAGTTTTGGATTTGGGTCACTTGACCCTGTGTTTATATATACATGCACTGTATATGTTTGATTAAGCCAAAGAATACAAGAACTCTTTCTCTCAAGTCTCTCTCTCTTCTCCCTCTCTCTCTCCAGCTATTCTCCACATCCCAGGAGCAAGAAACCCTAGGGTTTCTTGCCGCCAGGTCCCAAAAAGGCAGGAAACAAGGGGAGGCACTAGCCCCTCCCCCTTTGTGCCACCGACTCTCTCTCTTCTCCCTCTCTTGCAGCCACCCAAACATCAAGTCCAGGATTTAAAATCTCTTGCGAAGAGGTTGGTACAAGTTTTTCTCAGATCTAGAGTTGATCTGAGGTCGTTTGAGGCACGGGTGAGATCTCCATCAACAGATATACAGGAAAGGCTGCAGCAGGACAGATCTGCAAGGTCTGTCTCCATCTACCTTCTTTCCTATTTAGAATATCCCGATTCGAGATCTATGAATTGAAAGACCTCGGTCCAGGCCTGATCTGGTTGGGTACCAGATCTTGAATTTTTTAGAGGTAATTTTAAAGGCGTTCTTCATCTGGAACGAAAGGCTGACGAAGAAGACAGCAATCAGACTGATTTCGTCAAGAGCCTTGGATCGAGTCCAAAAGTCTCCAGATTTGTTCGTTGCTGGTTGTGCTGCACCCAAGGTCCGTGGGAGGAGCCGGGATCGTGCTTCAACAGGACTTGGAGGAGGAGGAGAAGTGGGAGAGGAGAAAAGAGAAGAGGAAAGAGGGTTGGCCAGCATGGTGAGCAGAGGTGGAAAGAGCCACCATGTAGGGAGAAGACTTACAAATAGGCTTGGAGGTGGAGAAGTATGTGAAGAGCATGAGGAGGAGAAATAAGAGATTGCTAATAAAAAAGAAAGAAAGATAGAGGGAGTCATCATGGAGGAAGGAGATTCATGGACGGACTTGGAAGAGGACAATAAGGAGAAGGGAATAAAGAGGAAGAGGAGAATGGGGAAGGAGGGAGGAGAGACATCACATTGGAGATGGAAAAGGGAAGCAATTGGAGAGGAAGGAGGAGGAAGAAGATGAGAACAATGATAGTTTAATTATTTTATAAAATAATGGTATTATTCTATTAATGGAGATAGACGGTAGGAATATATTGAAATATCTCAAAAATTTAAAGGACTAGTTTGATATGTTGTAAAGTCGAGAGAATATAAGTGAAATTGGGCTCAAATCAAGAGAGTATTTTTGTAATTTATCCTAATAATAAAGATAAGAGATCAATAAAATCTTCGTATGATAGAGAGAAATAAAACATATATGTACATGAAAATGCTAAACACATCCTTCTTTTTCTCTTTTTTTTTGCTTTTTGAGACATGAGCATATATATTTTAATTGATGAGGCTAAAGCATTAATCACTTGAACATTAGATCTGAGTTTGGAATGACACCCAAGGTCCATTCATGCCAAATTTCCTGTATGGTGCCCATAATTAGTTTCTCACGCTGTGGCTTGTAATTCAAACGTTTGAATCTAGTTCCTGCACCTTAGTGATTAATTGCATGGCTCCTTTGCCACATCTGATGGGTGCATTAATGCATGTACTCCATTATAGTTAGCATAATTGGTATTAATCTATGATGCCCCTTTTTCCTTTTCTTTTTTATGCCTTATATAAAAGGATGAATAAAATTTATATCATAGGAGCGATTGTGATTATTGAATATAATTAGAGATATTCTGTCCATACAACTATCCTCTAAAAGAACTTCGAATATGACTGTAATTTCAAATGTCATAAAAACTATCATTGCACATGTAGCTTTTAGCCACTTTGTATTTAGAAAAAGAAATTTTGCTCGGATTCATGAGATATAAACTTTAGAATTAGTCCAAGGCCACTAAAAAATAATATCTTTGCAAAGGGTTATCTTCCAATAATTAAAAATATAAGTAAATTATATCTATAGCTTTCATCAATTTTTGGTTGAGAAACTATTAGAATTTCAATAAAGGCCATGAGAAGATAATTATAAATAAAAAGACCTTTTTAACATACCATCCCTCTGTTGAGCCACATGTAATGATAAGTGACCGTGGACCGATTTTTAAATTTCTGGTCCCTGCTGCGTCCGTCACCATACCATGCACGTATGCTTTTATGGGGATTGGGAATTCAAAAAAAAAAAAGTGCTTGGTGGATCAAATGTTAAAAAGTTGATTAATATAGAGTTTTTTGTTCGATTCTAACCCACATAGAGATACATCATCAAATTCCCCTTATAAATATTGAAAAGTGTGAGGCCTAAAACATACTTTTGATCCTTTTCAATATTTATAAGGGGAATGGTATGATAACTTAGATTTGCTGAAGGTCATAAGTTTAAATACTCTCCTATAAACATGATACACTACGACCTTAAAATGCACAAGTACTCTATGACTTTTGTTTGCTCTAACCATCAAGTTGTCCACTCCTAGACTTAATTCAATGGAATAATAAGAATTTCAATAAATGCACGCCCTTGGCACTTTATTGATTATAATAAATCTTGAATTTGTGTTTCCATATAACAACCAAAGAATCATTCTGGTGTTACAAAATGAAACATGAGAACTGAAATTTTGATGGCATAATCCTATTTGGTTCACTATTTGGAGCATTATTACTATAATAATCGTAGATCCATTTTGTATTCACCAAACAAAACAATGTGAATAAAATCTATTCGCATGTCCTTTTATTCTTCATTGGTCATATCAAGGTTTAAATTTTGGGTTTCCATACATAAAAACTACAAACTATGGTATGGTTGAAGGAGGAAAACCGCTTTTCCTCTATAGGATCTTCCAAATTTCATCAAATCTGGGATGGAATAATTTTTAAAAAAAAATTATCCTATATTTATTTCAGATCTAAGTCTCTAGATCTAATCTCCATATCTGATATTAAATCTAAAATAAATCTAAAAGGGATGAGGAAATAAGTAATACCTCAAGGATAATCTAATTACCCTGTAGATGATCTCTGCACAGCCCGAGGTTCTGATGTAGCCACGCAAGCGCCTGGCCTCTACCGGTATCCACTCGGGTAGGATCTGGAACGTCTTTTTCTCGTGAATCTATGCTCCAAAAATCAGATCTAAATCTGATTAGAAAGATCTTCAAAAGTCTCCTAAAGTTGGAGCAGCAGCTTGTCGAAGAAGTCCTGCAGCCTTCTATTCCAGGTGTCACCACGCCTTGGATCTTTGCCAGATGGACGTCCAACTCTTTGGACGTGAAGAGCGAAGGAAGTAGAGTAGGGAGGATATAGAGAAGAGGGGAGGGGGTGGTAGCTATTGGGTTTTGTGCATAAAATAGTTTCTACCTCGAAACCCTAGGCGCAGCAGGGTTTATATAGACCTTGTATGCTGCGCAGTGCCACATCATTCAACCGATCAAAATATTTTAATAAATTTTGAAAAAATTTTGATTGGTGAAGTGATGTCATCTGATCATATTAGATAAGAACCCCACCTTATCTTCAAAAGATGGCACCAACATTGGATAAGCACAAATAGAGGTGGCGCCCAAGAGTTTAAATTGATCAAGACTCTCCAATCCTTATCCACTTGGGGCACCCACTTTAATCCAATTGGGCTCACACTATAATCTGATTATGGCACCCAATTTGATGTGGCTTGGCTTGTGGATACTCCACAAAAATTCTCCAATGAGCCCTCTTCAGTTTAAGACCCATATGTTAACTTTTGACAGATGTCCTAAAATGAAATTGGCAGGTGCTAGGAATTAGCAGGTGTTGTCTTAAATTCATCTCATGAATTAATACAAGCCTTTTCTGAGCTGGACAAGCTTAATTTAGACTGAGGAAAATTTTTTTAAAGTTCTCTGGATGAGTCAAATCATATTTAGCTCAGTAGAGACAGAAAAGATTATACGAGGAGAAAGTTAGGCTCAATCGTGTGCTAGCATGATTTCCTTGAACCTAATTGGATCTTATCCAAATCAATTGGATTAGCCCAATTGATGACATCCAGATCCTAATCCTTGTTTGTGTGACCCAGTTAGGTTCAATTCTGTATAGTAATAAGATATGTCATGATCTCATCATCGACATCATCGAAACTCCTTTCGATGGATCAGAACTTTTCTGATTTAGACAATTAGAATGATCGATAATCAATATCATTCTAATTGCTTTCAAAATTCATCAGTGACACCTAGCAGTATGTGGTGGCAATCCATCAGACCTGAAGACGAACCTCTCGATGCAGCTACCTGTGTGATTGAGTTCCTCTATCATGAGTCCCGACTGAATTAGGGTTAAGGTGAACTCATCAAATCCAACATCAGTCATATGAGTTAATCGATCGATCCGAATCCGATGTGAAACCTTAATGAAAAATTCTTTTTCATTATTTCACTTTGCCATGGCCATGGGCTTAAGGACTCGATCTTTCAATTATCATAAGACTACTCCTCTCATCTACCAAGATTGATAGATCCCATCTTGGTGCGACCTAGTTCCTACAATAAATATGCTACAGTCAACATACACCTCTGGATTCCGAATGGCTAGAAGACCGAGTTATGGTGTAGTCAAACTATAACACACTCAAGGTGAACTGTCGATGCATCTCAAGTCAAAGAACTAGATACACAACTACAGCATCAAGCTAGTCATTGATAAGAAGGTAGACTTCCTTATGACTACTCGAAGTGGTCACGCTCAGTACTCTCATTCTCAACGAATACCTGTACTCTCACTCTGATGTCTCCACACCATAGACTCAAGACATATCTATCCTAAGGAAGCGATCGTACACCAACCTTCCGGATCGATCACCATCCTCATGATGATCCTATGGTCAGGAGTTGTTTATGAGTTAGTTATGTAAATTCATGCCTTAAATTTTCAACTCTTGAAAATATGAATTTACATTCCTACTAACTCAAAGGATATATTACAGACACAATGTACACAATGTGATAGAAGAATAATTCTTTTATTCATTTATAGTCAAAATTACAAATTTATCCTTAGATCTGTACAGGAATGTGTCAGCTGATCTGGATCTAGGGCACACATCTAACAAACTCCCACTTGACCTAATGCCAATTGGCTAAATATCTAAGTTCCATCTTCTCAAGGTGGACTTCGATCTTCTGTTGGCCCAATGGCTTAGTCAGCGGGTCTACCACATTATCTGTGGAGTCGACTCTCTTGACCTCGACATAACTCTTTTTGAGATAATCACAGATCAAATGGAATCGTCGCTCGATGTGCTTGGACTTCTGGTGAGACTTTGACTCCTTAGCTAGGGCTATGGCACCATTATTATCGCAGTAAAGAGGTATGGCATCCGATGACATCACTCCAAGCTCTGCGATAAATTTTTTATACCAGAATGCCTCCTTCGCAGCTTCTGATGCAGCAATGTACTCTGCCTCCATAGTAGAATCAGCAATCACCATCTGCTTGAAACTCTTCCAGCTAACTGCACCACTATTGCAAATGAATAAACTTTCAGATGTTGATTTTTGATCATCTATATCAGACATAAAGTCTGAGTCTATATATCCCAGAATCTGGAGTTCTCCATTCTCAAAGACTAGAAACATATCCTTAGTCCTTCTCAAGTACTTAAGGATACATTTCACAGAAGTCCAGTGCTCTTCGTCTGAATTCGATTGATATTTGCTTGTGACACTTACAGCATGGGCTATATCAGGTCGTGTACATAGCATGGTATACATGAGGCTCCCTATTGCAGAAGCATAAGGGATCTTGCTCATGCATTCAATCTCCTCAGGTGTGTTAGGGCACATCTTCTTGGAGAAATAAATGCCATGTCTAAAAGGTAATAAACCTCTTTTGAAATTTTTCATGCTAAATCTTTTTAGCACCTCCTCTATGTACATCTTCTGTGAAAGTCCCAGCATTCTATTTGGTCTATCTCTATAGACCTTAATACCCAGTATAAAGGATGCCTCTCCTAGATCTTTCATAGAGAACTCCTTAGACAACCATACTTTGACTGAGGTCAACATGGGAATATCATTCTCAATTAGGAGGATATCATCTACGTACAATACGAGGAGGACAACTGCGCTCCCACTGACCTTTTTAAACACACATGGTTCCTCCTCGTTCTTGATGAAACCAAACATTTTGATCACATCATTGAAATGAGTATTCCAACTTCGAGATGCTTGCTTAAGTCCATAAATAGACCTTTGCAGCTTGCAGATCTTGTGATCATCATCACTGGATGTGAAACCAAGCAGCTATTTCATATAGATATCTTCCTCAAGATGTCCATTTAAGAACATCATTTTCACATCCATCTGTCATATTTCATAATTGAAATAGGCTGCAATAGCAAAAAATGTGCGGATGGATTTTAGCATGGCTACAGGCGAGAAGGTATCCTGATAGTCAATGCCTTCGCGCTGACTATAACCTTTCGCTACGAGCCTAGCCTTGAATGTCTCTACATTCCCATCTGCATCTATCTTTCTCTTGAAGATCCATTTACACCCAATAGGTACAATACCTTCAGGTAGATCTACCAAGGTCTAGACTTGGTTTGAGTGCATCGAGTCAATTTTTGATCTCATTGCCTCTAATCATTTCTCGGAGTCAATATCTGATATCACCTCGTCATAGGTCTTGGGGTCATCACCATGAGCTCCATTTTTTGTAAGAAACATTTCCTTTACATCCTCTTGTATAGTACCTGTTGGGTATAAAATACCTCCCAGCCGAAGTTCATGATAGGAGCGACCCTCCAGGGATTCTACTGACGTCCGACCTTCGACGATATCTTTTCGAACCTCTCCTGCGGTCGAGCCTCTGCAACATTTTCGAGTTCTGCCGACGGATGAACCCCCACCAGTGTGGGCCAGACTCACCACGATGGGCGGACTCCACCCAAGTTCGGCGGTGGTCTACCACCTAGAAGACTCCGTCCGGACTCCTACGGGAGCCAGACTTCACCCCCGACTTCAATCGCAAGAAGACTCCATCCGGACTTCTACGGGAGCCGAACTTTGCCCCCGACTTTGATTGCAGGTAGACTCTGTCCGGACTCCTACGGGAGCCGGACTTCATCCCCGACTTCAACCGCAAGAAGACTCCGTCCGGGCTCCTACGGGAGCCGGACTTCATCCCCGACTTCAACCGCAAGAAGACTCCGTTCGGACTCCTACGGGAGCCGGACTTCATCCCCGACTTCAACCGCAAGAAGACTCCGTTCGGACTCCTACGGGAGCCGAACTTCATCCCCGACTTCAACCGCAAGAAGATTCCGTCCGGGCTCCTACGGGAGCCGGACTTCATCTCCGACTTCAACCGTAAGAAGACTCCGTCCGGACTCCTACGGGAGCCGGACTTCGTCTTCGACTTCAACTGCAAGAAGACTTCATCCGGACTCCTACTAGAGCCGGACTTCGCCCCTGACTTTGATCGCAGGTAGACTCCGTCCGGACTCCTATGGGAGTCGGACTTCGCCCCCGACTTTGATTGCAGGTAAACTCCGTCCGGACTCCTACGGGAGCCGGACTTCATCCCTGACTTCAACCGCAAGACGACTTCGCCCGGACTCCTACGGAAGCCGGACTTCACCCCCGACTTTGATTGCAGGTAGACTCCGTCCGGACTCCTACGGGAGCCGGACTTCATCCCCGACTTCAACCGCAAGAAGACTCTGTCCGGACTCCTACGGGAGCTGGACTTCATCCCCGATTTCAACCGCAAGTAGACTCCGTCCGGACTCCTACGAGAGCCGGGCTTCGCCCCCGACTTTGATCGCAGGTAGACTCCATCCAGACTCCTACGGGAGCCAGACTTCATCCCCGACTTCAATCGCAAGAGGACTTCGTCCGGACTCCTACGGAAGCCGGACTTCGTTCCCGACTTCGGCTGTAGGAAGACTTCATCCGGACTCCTACGAGAGCCGGACTCCGAGCCCCTACTGCAAGTGACCCACTCCGAGTTTCCACTGCAAACGATCTACTTCAAATTTCTATCACGAGCGGCCTTGGCCGAGACTCCTCGACAAATGATCCCAATCCGAGCTTCTACGAGGATCGGACTCCAACCAAGACCTGGACCCCCAGGCAGGCCGCAGTAACGGCCACGACTCTGCCCCACTTCCTGCAACAGATTTTGTGTGGCTCCATCACTCCCTGGCAGGCCGCAGTAACGGCCACGACTCTGCTCCACTTCCTGCGATGGATTCCATGCGGCTCCATCACTCCCTGGCAGACAATAATAATGGCCACGATTCTGCTCCACTTCCTGTGACGGATACCACACGGTCCCTCCACCCTCTGGCAAGTCGCGACAACGGACGTCGCTCCACTCCCCGCAACAGACTCCATGTGGCATGTCCCGGTGATGGCCACGATCCCACTCCACTACTCTTCGCAACAAACTCCTCCTGACCCTGGGCAGCCCACGGCCAGACGGTTACAGACATCGCTATCAGTCTGTTGCCCCCTTCGTCTATAAAAGGGGGACCCCAGATACGTTATTCTCTAAGCTTTAATTTCTATCTCAAAACTCTGCTTAAATTTTTGTTCGAGCACTCCATTCTTGTTGAGGCAGAGAATTGACTTGAGCATCGGAGGGTTTTGCCGGAGCAACTCCAACTTCAGTTTAGACTTCTTTTGCAGGTCCCGACGGTGACCGCGACTCCCTCGACTCCAGCTTCTCCGATGCAGGCAGATTTCTGCACCAACAGGATTGGCGCTAGAGGAAGGGTTGTGTTTTCGCAGCACCCTTGTTCTTAAAGGAGCGCTCAACGGGACCGCCTCCGATCATCTTTTTCGACATTCACTCCTCCTTCCCCCATTAGGTCTTTGCCCGATGCCTCCCCACAAAGCATCCACACGGCGATCCACGGCCTCTGTGGCCAGATCTCAGGCTCCGACCTCACCTTCGATTTTCCAGCCTCCTCCTCCTCCTCCGACAACGGCAGTTGGCACGGAGCAATTCAACCTACTGGTGCAGCAGGTCAGAGGCCTCACTGAAGCTGTGTAGGCCATGCAACAGCAGCAGCAGCCGCAGGCATCAGTGCGACTGGAAAGAGCATCATCGAAACCCCAAAATCCGATGGTGGGATGGGCCACTTAGGCCAGCCGCCCCGTCTTTCCCGGAAAGACGAATCCAATGGTGGAGAGCCCTCAATCAGACCACGATTCCACCCCTGGAAGATCTTTACCTTCATTTTGCTAGAAGACCCTCGAGACCCATAGTCGAGAGGATTTTCTGGATCGGAGGCTCCAGGAGATGAACCGACGGATCGAAGAACTCCGCCATGCTCCCCCCGCTTATGGTGAGGATATTTGTACTGACCCTCCTTTTTCTCAAATGATCATGCAGGAACCAATCCCGCCGAACTTCAAGCTCCCTCAATTTGAAAGCTACGATGGGACTTCGGACCTAGTTGACCACCTGGAGGCCTTTCGGATAATGATGCTGCTCCATGGCGCGCCCGACGCCATTCTATGTCGAGCCTTCCCATCCACCTTGAAGGAAGTGGCGAGAAACTGATACTCGACGCTGAAGCCGGATACCATCTTTTCCTTTGATCAGATGAGCCACCAATTTGTGGCTCATTTTGTTAGCAGCTGGCATCCCCGGAAGGGTTCGGAGTCCCTCATCAACATCAAGCAGAGGGAGGGAGAGTCCATTCGGGCCTACATCAACCGTTTCAATATTGTCGCGTTGGAGGTCCGAAACTTGGACCAATCGGTAGCGATGGCCGCCCTGAAAGGCGGCCTTCAGAAGAACGACCTTCTATTCTCCCTGGAAAAGAAGTACCCCAAGAATTTTGCTGACCTGTTAGCTCGGGCCGAAGGGTACGCCCGAGCGAAAGAAGTCTTCAAAATGAAGGATGAGGAGACTGCGAGAGAGCGGCAGGCGGGAGACTCGAGTAAGCCCGTAATCGAAAAAGGGTCGAGAGAAGCTCGGCCACGTTCTCGAACTCCTCCCGGGCACAGACGCGTCCAGACTCCTCCCCAAGCACGCAGGTAGGGAAGTCCGGAGCGTCGGGCTCGAAGGGGCTCTCCCCCAGGAAGATTCCGCAACTATGCCCCCCTCAATGCATCAAAAATCTAGGTACTGATGGAGGTCAGAGAGCAGCTCTCTAGGCCAGAGAGGATGCGCACGCACCCCGAGAAGTGCAATCCTAACAAGTTCTACCTCTACCATCGCGACCACGGCCATGACACGGAGGAATGCATCCAGCTCCGAGATGAGATCGAGGAGCTCATCCGATGAGGTCGACTTGATAGGCTCATTCGGCATCGGCCTGAGGGTAGAGAAGATCGACCAAGGGCCCTGTCGCAGCCTGAGCCGTCGAGGGAAGAGCAGCCTGGAGATCGGTCTCCAATCGGGATCATCAACTCCGTCTCTAGAGGACCTCGACAGGAAGCAGACCTTCCATGGCACTAGAGTTTGAAAACTTGTAAATATATAACGAACGACTCTACTTTAAATCAAGATTCCTTTCAGATCTGCACATCTTTTTCTTTTTGACACGGACTTGTAACGACAGGGGACGACCCCTTCGGACAACAAAAACAAACCCTAATGTGGGCAAAATCGAAGGCCCGATTACCCTTAGACCGGATGGGGGGAGAGACCAAACAGCGCCCATATACGCCCCCACAGCCATGTTAGGGACAGGAGGAGAACCTCGCCCTAACATGAGCAAAATCGAAGGCCCGATTACCCTTAGATCGGATGGGAGGAGAGGCCAAACAGCACCCATATGCACCCCCACAGCCATGTTAGGGACAGGAGGAGAACCTCACCCTAACATGAGCAAAGTCGAAGGCCCGGTTCCCTTAGACCAGATAGGGAGAGAGGCCAAACAGCACCCATATGCACCCCCACAGTCATGTTAGGGACAGGAGAAGAACCTCGTCCTAACATGAGCAAAGTCGAAGGCCTGGTTCTCCTTAAATTGGATGGGGAAAGAAGTCCTACAATGCCCACATGTGCCCCCACAGCCATGTTAGGGACAGGAGGAGAACCTCGCCCTAACATGAGCAAAGTCGAAGGCCCGATTACCCTTAGATCAGATGGAGAGAGAGGCCAGACAGTGCCCATATGCGCCCCCACAGCCATGTTAGGGACAGGAGGAGAACCTCGCCCTAACATGAGCAAAGTCGAAGGCCCGGTTACACTCAGACCGGATGGGAGGAGAGGCCCCGCAGCACCCGTATGTGCCCCCATAGCCCTGTTAGCGATAAGAGGAGGACCTCGTCCTAACCTAAGCTAAAATCGATTATGTCAGAAATAGGGAAAGAACCCCGTCCTGATGCCAGTCAAGATCTGGTCATTTAAGACCAGATAGAAAGAAGGGAACCTTTCCAGCGACCCCTTCGCGCTCCCACGACCCTACCAAGAGCAGAGGAAAAATCCTCACTCGAAAAAAGAAAAAGAAAAAGAAAAAGGGGAGGGGAGTTAAAAAGGAAAGCGACGGACTGCATCAGCGATGAATGAAAAACAAATTGCATCAAAGATGCAAGAAATCTCGTCTCAGCAAGGATTGGGGTTCTTATCAAAATTCCCGACCTTCAAGAAAGCTCTCAACACGAGCCAGAGATAAGGCGGCTTCCTCAGGGCGACGATAAGCCCAGACCTCCCAGCTTGAACTCTAAAAGGAGGTGTCAAACCCGAGTGATCCCGGACAAATCAGCGGCCATAAACAGAAGGATGGGTCAATGCGACGGCGATCGGGTACTTTCGAACGGCATCGATATCGGACAATGCAAAAGTCGAAGGAAGCTCGGCAAATGATAATTCGACACATGAGTAAAAGAGGTAATAAAAACCTTTTCATTTCGTTGGCAAAATGAGCATTACAAAGCCCTTGAGGCTAAAGAAGAAAGATGACAAGAAAAGCAAGTCGATGCGGTGACGTCCAAGAACCTCCAGACGACATCGGCATCAAAAAGAAAAAGAAAAGCAACAACGCCAACAAACAAACAAGCGGCAAAAGAAGATACATAGGAGGACAAAAGACAAAAAGAGCCCTAAGAGGGCCCGGCTTCTCTCGACCTCGGACTTTCGGCTTCGACCCTCCTCATCAAGGAGTGCCTTAAGCTTTCAACTTCTCCTTCCAATTCCTTCTCTCTCATTAGCATCTCCATATATCTCTGATGAAGTCACTGGCTTTCGTTCTCCACCTCTCGACGCCTCTTTCTCAGGACCTCAGATTTCACCTCCGCATCCTTGACTGTCCGCTGCTCGTACACCAGCTGGATCTTCAATTGCTGCAGTTCGGCCTTTCCCTCCCCAAGGGCGACGGATAGCTCTTCTACGGTTCTTCTTAGAGATTGGAGTTCGTTGGGACCCTGAATGGGAGCAAACTGAGCCCCTTCAGCTAGCTGCCTTTGAAGGCGGGCAACCTCGTCGATCGCCATCCTGAGCCTCCCCTTGTATTCGTCCACTTGCTTGCGCCAGCCAGCCCGGTATGCATCATAGCTCGCCTCGGCATCTTGGAGCTGTTGCTGAAGGTCGAAGACCTTCTTCGACCATTCTCGGTCGCTGTCGGCCCGAGTCAAAAGTCGAGATGAGCTTCCTTCCAACTGGCTAATCTTCTCCTGTGCAGCCGACAGCTCCACTCTGAGAGAACTGATCTTGGCAGCTTGAGCCCAAGATCGATCGTTGGCGCACTTCTTGTGTTCCTCGAGCTCCTTCTCGAAGTTCGCCTTCCTTCGACTGTACTCCATGATCCCCTTCACGTGGAGGTTTCGGAAGCGGGTGGCCTCCGCGGTGGCTTCAGAGTGGCTCTCCCTCAACCTGCGAAGCTCGCCATCCATCTTCTTCGACCTTTTTGTTAAATGAAGAACTTCCTTCTTCAGACGCTGGATTGTGGACTTCAGCGAAATCTCCTGTGGCAGGGGAAGCACTTCGGTAGGACACTACCATCGTGAGACAAAAGCGTCAAGGCGCATTTCATCGCATAAAACAAAAAAAAGGGAGGGGGGAGCAGTGTGGAGAAGCCCTCCAAAAGGAGAAACCTAATTTCATTGATTGAATATTTTTAAAGATAAGGGGGAAAAAAAATTGTAATAAAAGAAAAAATACAGAGTCAGAGGTCTCAGACCTCTGAAATAGGAGTTGGGGATCTCGATGTCCCCGGAAGGGGGGCTGCGGTGGCAGTAGCAGTGGGAGAGAGATCGACCTCATCTTCAGACTCCTCATCCAAGAAGCTGAGGTCGAGCTCGAGAAATTTCTTGACCACCTTCTCTTGACAGAGCTTGAATCTTTTGATGAATGCTTCTTGGCCGAACTTGACGTTCAGGTCCCTCATCTCTGCAGAGATCTTGAACTCCTCCACCGCAAGAACCCTGGCCTCCGAGACTAGGACCGGGATCTGCTTCGCCAAATTTGCGACCTCGACCTCCGCCTTCCTCACCGTCTCCTCCGAGGTCTGCTTCTCTTTCTCCAGGGCCTGCTTTTCTTTCTCCAGGGCCTCTTGGTGGGTAACTACCTCGGCTGCCTTTTCTTTGAGGCGAGTGACTTCGGCCCAATGACTCTCCTCCGCCTGGATGGCGTCCCTCCTCGCCCGGTTCGTCGCCTCGACATTGACAAGGAGCTGGTGCCTGATCTGCAAGGGCGGTTAGGAGGTCAGAATGGAGGTCGAGAAGCTAATTAAATGAAGATCTATTTATCTCGAGAAAGGACCCTAGGGAGTCCCAAACCCGCTGTTCGGGATCGGCATGATCAATCCTTTCGACGACCTCGGGCAGGATGCAGCCGTCAATCAACCGCTTTATCAAGTCCCTGTCATTGAAGGAATTCTCCTCCGGCTCTTCTTCAAAACCGTGGGATTCTTCGATGGCGGTCCGATGGCTACTCACCTTGTGGGCCACCGACTTCCTTCTCCTCCCCCTCTCGACCCCAGGCACCACCTCGACGTGATCTCCTAAGACGGGAACCTCAGTGGGAGAGCTCCTTGAAGAGGCCCGGGGAGCTGGGGGCTCAGCGTCTGAAGGAAGGTCGACCGCAGGGGCCGCCTGGGCAGGCACGATCGAGCTCGTCTCCTCCGTTCTGGCCTTCTTTGCTGATCCGGAGGCCGCGGTGCCTTTTCTTTTGTGGGTCTTGAGACCCCTGGCGAGCATCCGTGCTACTTCGGCGTCCATTCCTAAAAAAAAAAAGAGAGAGAGAAAGAAGATCAGTGATAGGGTGAAAAAGGAAGAAGCGACACGCAAAAAAAAAAAAGAAAAGAAGAAAGAGAAAGAAAAAGAGAAAGAAAAAAAAAAGAGAGAAGAAGAAGAAGAGCAGAAGAAAAGAAGGGGAAAGGAAAGGTGGGATACTCGCAGGATCCTAGGGACTCAAGCCGATGTTGAATAAAAACTGCTCCTTTAGAAGGTTGGGAAGGGAAGGAGCCGAATAATCAAGAAGCTTTCGGGCGGCCTGAAGGTCGTCCTCCCTCAGGCTAGGAGCCCGACGGATAGAGTCCCTCAGAGAGCCCCAAGGGGGCAATCCCAGCCTCAAAGTCGGACAGTGGATGAAGAGGTACTTCCCCTTCCAGTTGTGGATTGAAGAGGGAGCACCTTTCAGCAACCCCTTCTTGCCAAACTAGGGAGAGAAATACCACCAGTCTTTCATCGAGGGGTGGTGCTTGAAGGTGTAAAAATACCTAAACAAAGAAAGAGATGGCTGGACTTTGACTACATGATAAAGGGAGAGGAACCCTACCAAAAACCTAAAAGAGTTTAGCGCAACTGAAGCTAAAAAAATGTCAAAAAAATGGAAAAGGACAACGATGAAGGGCGGAAGCGGAAGTCGGAGTCCGGCACGGAAGGCCTCCTGATACAGGCAGAAGCGGCCAGGCGGGGGGTGCTAGCCCGGTCGGCAGGACCAAGAAGCTCCAGATCATACTTCGGAGGAACTCCATATTGAATCCTTATCAGTAGGAGTTAATTCGGAGTCAGAGAACAGGGAATGGCACTCGACGCAAAAATCGGGCGAGGACCAACCCCAGATGTGGGTTCGTCTACAGTGTGGGGATTCTGGGGGGCTGAGACGGACGAACTCCCAGAACCACTAGAGGTGGAGGTGCCGGAAGACATTTCAAATAAGGACCCTAAAAATCTCGAAGAAATCAGGCGGAACAAGAGGCGAAAGGTTTGCGGGGAACCAAACCAAAGGAATGCGACAGAAGAAAAATGGAGGAAAAGGGGCACCCAAATGGCAAGAAAGGGAATGAAAGTTCTGGGACTAACCTAAGTCATTCCGAAGGATGCAGGAGGTGCGAAGACAGGGATGACTCGAAGGACGCTTAAGGCCAAGGTAGACGCCAAGGAGGGTCAGAGCTCTCGAAGAGAAGACAGACACCGACAGAACTTTCAGGCGGAATGAGGCTTCTAAAGGCGGAAAGGTGGGTTTAAATAGACCCTGGGATCCGGCGCTATAATGATCGCGGATTTCTCCAGGCCGACCCATGCTCGCCATGTGTCCCACTCACCATGGCAGGTGACTAAAAGCGGTTGACAGCTGACAGAGCCATTACTGCACCGTACCTGAGCCAGCACTCCAGCGAAAATTTCGAAAGGTCCCTTCGGATCGCCCCGATTTGAAAAGACTCCAGCACGCGCGGATTAAATGCCAGAATATCTGAGGACGATCATGCACGAGATTCAAGGGGATAACTTTGGCTGTGGAAATTTCTCTGTACTTCCTTCATTCGAAACTCAAACTCGAAAGTAGGGGGACTGGTGTTGGGTATAAAATACCTCCCAGCCGAAGTTCGTGATAGGAGCGACCCTCCAGGGATTCTACTAACGTCCGACCTTCGACGACATCTTTTCGAACCTCTCCGACGGTCGAGCCTCCGCAACGTTTCCGAGCTCTACCGACGGATGAACCCCCACCAGTGTGGGCCGGACTCACCACGACGGGCAGACTCCACCCAAGTTCGACGGTGGTCTACCACCTAGAAGACTCCGTCCGGACTCCTATGGGAGTCGGACTTCACCCCCGATTTTGATCGCAGGTAGACTCCGTCCGAACTCCTATGGGAGCCAGACTTCATCCCTGACTTCAACCGCAAGAAGACTTCGTCCGGACTCCTATGGGAGCTGGACTTCGCCCCCGACTTTGATTGCAGGTAGACTCCGTCCGGACTCCTATGGGAGTCGGACTTCGTCCCCGACTTCAACCGCAAGAAGACTTTGTCCAGGCTCCTACGGGAGCCGAACTTCATCTCCGACTTCAACCACAACAAGACTCCGTCCGGACTCCTACGGGAGCCGGACTTCATCCCCGACTTCAACTGCAAGAAGACTCCATCCGGACTCCTATGGGAGCCGGACTTTGTCCCCGACTTCAACCGCAAGAAGACTCCGTCCGGGCTCCTACGGGAGCCGGACTTCGTCCCCGACTTTAACCGCAAGAAGACTCCGTCCGGACTCCTACGGGAGCCGGACTTCATCCCCGACTTCAACCGCAAGAAGACTTCATCCAGACTCCTACTGGAGCCAGACTTTGCCCCCGACTTTGATCGCAAGTAGACTCCGTCCGGACTCCTATGGGAGCCGGACTTCGCCCCCGACTTTGATTGTAGGTAAACTCCGTCCGGACTCCTACGGGAGCCGGACTTCATCCCCGACTTCAACCATAAGAGGACTTCGCCCGAACTCCTACGGAAGCCAGACTTCGCCCCCGACTTTGATTGCAGGTAGACTCCGTCCGGACTCCTACGGGAGCCGGACTTCGTCCCCGACTTCAACTGCAAGAAGACTCCGTCCGGACTCCTACAGGAGCCGGACTTCATCCCCGACTTCAACTGCAAGTAGACTCCGTCCGGACTCCTACGGGAGCCAGGCTTCGCCCCCGACTTTGATCGTAGGTAGACTCCGTCCGGACTCCTACGGGAGCCGAACTTCATCCCCGACTTCAACCGCAAGAGGACTTCGCCCGGACTCCTACGAAAGCTGGACTTCATCCCCGACTTCGGCTGCAGGAAGACTTCATCCGGACTCCTACGGGAGCCGGACTCCGAGCCCCTACTGCAAGCGACCCACTCCAAGTTTTCGCTGCAAACGATCTACTTCAAATTTCTATCACGAGCGACCTTGGCCGAGACTCCTCGACAAATGATCCCCATCCGAGCTTCTACAGAGATCGAACTCCAACCAAGACCTGGACCCCCTGGCAGGCTGCAGTAACAGCCACGACTCTGCCCCACTTCCTGCAACAGATTTTGTGCGGCTCCATCACTCCCTGGCAAGCCGCAGTAACAGCCATGACTCTGCTCCACTTCCTGCGATGGATTTCGTGCGGCTCCATCACTCCCTGACAGACCACAATAATGGCCATGATTCTGCTCCACTTCCTGCGACAGATACCACGCGGTCCCTCCACCCTCTGGCAAGTCGCGACAACGGACGCCGCTCCACTCTCCGCAATAGACTCCACGTGGTATATCCCGGTGATGGCCACGATCCCACTCCACTACTCTTCGCAACAAACTCCTTCTGACCCTGGGCAGCCCATGGCCAGACGGTTACAGATATCGCTATCAGTCTGTTGCCCCCTCCGCCTATAAAAGGGGGACCCCAGATACGTTATTCTCTAAGCTCTAATTTCTATCCCAAAATTCTGCTAAAATTTTCGTTCGAGCACTCCATTCTTATTGAGGTAGAGAACTGACTTGAGTGTCGGAGGGTCTTGCCGAAGCAACCCCAACTCTGGTTTAGACTTCTTTTGCAGGTCCCGACGGCGACCGCGACTCCCTCGACTCCAGCTTCTCTGACGCAGGCAGATTTCTGCACCAACGGTACCTAAGTATCTTTCAGGAGGACAAAAAATCTTAGTCGATCTACGAGGTAGAAGAGGTTGTGCTAAGACTGATTCTGATTGATTAGGTTCCTCAGGTTCTTTAGCTCGTTGCTCTTGGGAGACATTCTTCTTGAGCTTAATTATTCTTCCGATGCCACCATCTTGAATAAATTATTTTTCAAAAAAAATAGTATTTCGACTCACAATCACATTGTGGTCTTCTAGAATATAGAAATAGTATCCTAATGACTCTTTAGGATATCCTATGAATCGAGCTCTAAAAGATCTGAACTCTAACTTGTCCGCCTGCTGTCTTTTGACATGAGCCGGACAACCCCAAATTCTGAGATGATTCAGACTTGGCTTCTTACCATGCCATATCTCATATGGTGTGGTAGGAACGATTTTAGAGGAAACCCTATTCAATACATAAATTGCTTTCATAAGACAATATCTCCAAAGAAATTCGGAGAGATCCATGAAGCTCATTATGAAACGGACCATATCTAATAGGGTCCGATTTTTCCATTCTGAAATTCTGTTGAGTTGAGGCATTCCAGGTGGAGTCCATTGAGAGACTATACCATTATCCTTAAGATAGTCTAGGAACTCCCGACTAAGGTATTCACCTCCTCGATCAGATCGAAGAACCTTAATGGGCTTTCCTATTTATTTTTCTACCTCATGTCTGAATTCTTTGAACCTTTCAAAAGCTTCAAACTTATGTTTTATTAGAAACACATACCCGTACCTAGACATATCATTGGTAAAGATAATGAAGTAGATGTAGTTGCCTCTAGCCAGCACATCAACTGGGCTGCACACATCCATATATACTAGGACAAGTAGGTCTATGGCCCTTTCCCCATGTCCTACAAAAGGAAGCTTGGTCATTTTGCCTTGAAGGCATGATTCACAAACTGGATATGACTCGAAAGTCAACGGACTCAATAGCCCAGATTTCTCCAATTTGTTAAACCTATCTTCCGCTATATGACCTAGCCTTAGGTGCCACAGATACTTATCATTTAGACAATCTCTAGGCCTTTTAATTCTTATGACATTCATATTTTGCTCAATATTAAATACAGATACATCAATATGTAGCTGATAGAGATCGTTAATAAGAAAACCATCTGCAACTTTATTATTTTCATAAAAAATATTACAATGGTCCTTATGAAAGCTAATCACATAGCCTTCTTATGCTAAACATGAAATAGAAATCAAATTCCTACTTGTTGCAGGCACATAATAACAGTCTCTTAAAACTAAATCTAATCCTAATGGTAATCACAGAGGGTAGGTTCCCACGGCCACAACAGCAACTCTTGCTCTGTTCCCGATGCATAGGATCATCTCTCCATCCCTCAGCCTCCTGCTCTCCTCAAGACCCTGCATAGAAGTGCACAAATGAGCACTAGAACCAGAGTCAAGCACCCAACTGGATGCAGAAGAAACCGTATGATTAGACTCTAAAATGAGTATACCTTCAGAAGGACCATCCTTCTTGTTCTTTAGGGTGGCCAGGTACTGAGGATAGTTTCACTTTCAATGACCATCTGATTGGCAGTGGAAATATTTTTTCTTATCAGCAGCCTTCTTCTTCAGTTCTGTCTTCTTCTTCTTGCTATCCACCTTCTGCTTCTTTGCAAGCTTCTTTTTCTTTTCAAAAGATTTTTTCTTGGAAGAAGTCTGCTCCACAGTAAAAACTGAGCCTTTTGAACCCTTCATAGAAAGCTCAGCCATAACCAGCATGTTCATTAACTCGGCCAAGGTATACTGCATCTTATGCATATGAAAGTTCATGATGAACTGACCATATGCATCAGACAAGGACTAAAGGATCACATCAATCTGAAAATCTTTGTCTAATATGATATCGAGCTTCTCAAGTTCCTCAAGATCCTTGATCATTGTCAAACAATGATCTTAGACTGACTGCCCATCACGCATCTTGGCCTTAAAAAGTCTTTGACAGACTTGATACTTGGTCGCACGAGTTTGTTCACCAAACAACTCTTGCAGGTGAGCCAACATTTGACGGGTAGTCAAAATATTCTCACGTTGGTGCTGCAAGTCATCAGACATTGCACCCAACATGTAGTACCTTGCTTTGTTATCATCATCTGTCCACTTTTTTAGAGACGTTCTCTGTTCAGCAGTCAGACGTGCTGGCATGGCAGATTGGTCTTGATCCAAGAAATGAGTCAATTTTTTAAAATTCAAAATAATTCTGTAGTTCCTCAACCCATCTTTGAAATTAGGTCCAGTCAATCTGTGGGTGTCTAGTATTTTGGTCAGAGGGTTGGAGGTAGACATATTTCCTGTAGAGAGTCGAAAGTTTCTAGTTAGATTTTGTAATCAAACTTAATCAATTTGTTTAGGAGTTTTATTTTTAAATAAATTAGGCTCTCACTATTTTCTCAGATCCCTACACTCCCTAGGTAGAGATGTGAAAATCTCCATGATCAATGATTTTTAGTGGGGGTGCGGTCTCATCGACTGGCTCACCACCTCACCTAACAGTTATTGGTGATGGGTCAACCGATGAGTGGACAACTCTTGTCCAATGATTCTCTAATCATGGTGCATCCAAAACTTGATCTCTAATTTATGAAGCTCACCGTATCTGGGATATTGCTCCAATCCTTAGTTAAGTCAGACCCACCATTTGCACGAACTAGATTCCTAATTGGGTCCCTCACCGTATCCAAAATATTGAGCCCAACCCATCCTCTAATTCGTAGCATCCAATGCCTAATGGACATGGTTGCATCTTCTCGGTGAAATTGAGCCACTGTACCCAGCCGAGAACAATCAACCCCGAGAAGGGCCTGCACATCCACAATGATGGAAGACCTAGACTTAATATTTTCTTAGGAAGATTTAATTTATGTCTTATTAAACTTGACTTGACATAGTCATAACAATTATGACTAACCTAGTGGCATGGGTTAGCTCGAATTGTTAGCCACCTCTAATCAGAACTGAGTCAACACATATGGCCAGGTAAGTGAGATCGATGGGAGGGATATGCCATTAACTCGACAAGAACGCATTCGAGTCGAGTAGCTCCCAATTAAAAACTAGTCGGTCATATCTGCCCAACTTACCTTACCACCAAATTATCAAACCAGAACTAATTGGATTAGTCTACAATCCAAGCTCTAACCACTGAGCCAAATTAGGTTTTAACTTGATCGGGTCACATCTAAATATGATTTGACCTTGACCCAGATTAATCCCATTAGGTTGGTCAATTATTAGCTTTCATGATCCTACCTAACCAACTCTTGATTCGGTTTGATCAACTGCTAGACCTAATTGAGCTACCCAAGCTCGAATCCAATTTTATGAAAATATCTTAGATCCAAAATTCTCAATTTTAGACCTAACTTAACTTCATAAGCTTAATTCATTAATTAAGTTTGGGTTCATAAACAAAGCACGTAAAATAAATCTTAGGATTTCAGGATCTAGAATTTTGCAGAAAAGTAAGTTTTGATTTCTGATTAAGGATGAACGCGCGACACCCCTACACGTCATATGAACATCCTATTAAATGGGAAGAGAGGGTCTTAAAACTCTACTTCGTTCTTATGATCAGACAGCTACGAGGAACACCTTAATCAAAAATATAAATTTAACTACAAAATTAGTTAGATCTAAATTAACATATCACATATACAATTTAAGATCTAACTAATACATGCTTTGCATACATCTCATGTATCAAAAATTAATCTAATTAATATATTTTCAGATCTCATATATCACATATAATATCTAAAAAATAAGATTTAAATTAAACTATTCAAAATTAAATCTATTCTAGACAAGTTACTAGAATAATTCTACAACTAGTCTAGACATACAGCAGATCAATTTTATGAAAAAACTAAAATTTTATTTTTTATTTTTTGATCTGATTATAACACTTATAACATCAAAAAAATAAAGAATAAATTAGATTTAATTCATATTTTAATCTCATTAAAATATAAGACTTAAGACTATTCATGGATTCAACTAATCCTAGTCTAGTCATACATCTTATGCATATTAGATCTTCTTAGATTTAATTTTAAATATTTTGATTTCAGATCCTATCATATCTGATGTGACATCTAAAATTTTTAATATCAAATAAATTAAAATTAAAATTAAATCTAAATTAGATCTAAAATAGAGCCAACAACCTGGCTCTGATACCAGTTGGAGGAAAATCGCTTTTCCTTTATAGGATCTTCCATATTTCATCAAATCTGGGGTGGAATAATTTAAAAAAAAAAATTATCCTATATTTATTTCAGATCTAAGTATCTAGATCTAATCTTCATATCTAATATTAAATCTAAAATAAATTTAAAAGAGATGAGGAAACAAGTAATACCTTAAAGGTAATCTGATTACCCTGTAGATGATCTCTGCACAGCCCGAGGTTCTGATGTAGCCACGCAAGCATCCGGCCTCTACCAATCTCCACTTAGGTAGGATCTAGAATATCTTCTCCTCATGAATCTATTCTCCAAAAATTAGATCTAAATCTGATTAGGAAGATCTTCAAAAGTCTTCCTGAAGTTGGAGCAGTAGCCTGACGAAGAAGTCCTACAGCCTTCTATTCCAGGCATCACCACGCCTTGGATCTTTGCCAGATGGACGTCCAACTCTTTGGACATGAAGAGAGGAGGAAGGAGAGCAGGAAGGATATAGAGAAGAGGAGAGAGGGTGGCAGCTATTGAGTTTTGTGCATAAAATAACTTCTATCTTGAAACCCTAGGCACAGCAGGGTTTATATAGACCCTGTATGCTGCGCAGTGCCACATCATTCAACCAATCAAAAAATTTCAATAAATTTTGGAAAAATTTTGATTGATGGAGTCATATCATCTGATCATATCAGATAAAAACTCTACCTTATCTCCAAAAGATGGCACCAACATTGGATAAGCACAAATAGAGGTGGTGCCCAAGAGTTTAAATTGATCAAGACTCTCCAATCCTTATCCACTTGGGGCACCTACTTTAATCCAATTGGGCTCACACTATAATCTGATTATGACACCCAATTTGATGTGGCTTGGCTTGTGGACACTCCACAAAAATTCTCTAATGAGCCCTCTTCAGTTTAAGACCCATATGTCAACTTTTGACAGATGTCCTAAAATGAAATTGGCAGGTGCTAGGAATTAGTAGGTGTTGTCTTAAATTCATCTCATGAATTAAGATAAGTCTTTTTTAAGCTGGACAAGCTTCATTTAGACTGAAAAAAATCTTTTTAAGATTCTCTGAATGAGTCAAATCATATTTGACTCAGTAGAGACAGAAAAGATTACACGAGGAGAAAGTTAGGCTCAATCGTGTGCTAGCATGATTTCTTTGAACCTAATTGGATCTTATCCAAATCAATTGGGTTAGCCTAATTGATGACATCTAAATCCTAACCCTTATTTGTGTGACCCAGATAGGTTCAATTCTATATGATAATGAGACATGTCGTGATCTCATCATCGATATCATCAAAACTCCTTTCGATGGATCAGAACTTTTTTGATTCAAACAATTAGAATGATCGATCATCAATATCATTCTAATTGCTCCCAAAATCCATCAGTGACACCTAGCAGTATGTGGTGGCAACCCATCAGAACTAAAGATAAATTTCTTGGTGCAGCTACCTGTGTGATTGAGTTCCTCTATCATGAGTCCTGACTGAATTAGGGTTAAGGTGAACTCGTCAAACCCAACATCAGTCATATGAGTTAATCGATCGATCCGAGTCTGATGTGAAACCTTAATGAAAAACTCTTTTCCATTATTTCACTCTGCCATGGCCATGGGCTTAAAAACTCGATCTTTCAATTATCATAGGACTACTCCTCTCATCTATAGAGGTTGATAGATCCCATCTTGGTGCGACCTAGTTCCTACAATGAATATGCTACAGCCAACATACTCCTCAGGATTTCGAATGGCTAGGAGACTAAGTTATGGTGTAGTCAAACTATAACACACTAAGGTGAACTGTCGATGCACCTCAGGTCAAAAAACTAGATACACAACTGCAGCATCGAGCTAGTCATTGACGAGAAGGTAGACTTCCTTATGACTGCTTGAAGTGGTCACCTCAGTACTCTCATTCTCAATAAATATCTGTACTCTCACTCTGGTGTCTCCACACCATAGACTCAAGACACATCTATCCTAAGGAAGCGATCGTACACCAACCTTCCGAATCGATCATCATCCTCGTGATGATCCTATGGTCAGGAGCTATTTATGAGTTAGTTATGTAAATTCATGTCTTAAATTTTTAACTCTTGAAAATATGAATTTATATTTCTACTAACTCAAAGGATGTATCACAGACACAATGTACTCAATGTGATAGAAGAATAACCCTTTTATTCATTTATAGTCAAAATTATAAATTTGCCCTTAGATCTGTACAGGAATGTATCAGCCGATCTGGCATCTAGGACACACATCTAACAATGGTTACTATGTGAAACATGAAAGATAAAATTTGACATTGTAATTCTTTGATTTTATATATGTGTATATATATATATATATATATATATATATTAATTTTCATATAGTGGTCAAGAAACCATTCTATGATCACTATGTAAATGGTGGGAGATAAAATTTAAATATGGTCTCTATGTATTTTATACAATGACCATATAATCATTCTATTGTAGCTGTATTTGGGGTGGATGAAAGGAATAATTAAATGCAAGTCCCTTGCTAGTTCTTTATTAACCACTATCATATGAGAATAGCTCACTCTTTCGGTTAGATTGTTGAATGCCATGAAGAATACTACACAAAATTCCCTTCTTGAATATCATTTTGAATTTTTAGATGTATAAACTAAATAAGACAAAAATTATATGATATCAAGCATGTGGCATTGTTGGGAATAGTGTCCCAAAGTCAACCGTCAGCCTGTTGACGGTTGTGCTCATTTTTGTATATGTACATGAATTATGAATTAATAAAAAATATTTTGATATTTTTCATCATAAAATGTGTCATCTTCTAATGAACTCCTATGTTGTGGTGAAGTCCTTAGGACTATTTAGACTCAACAAAGGAGGATTTATCGTTTAGTCCTTAAATTTGTTCGCGACCAAATGATACGTTGTTACCAAGGACAACAACGTTTATCAAGCATAGGTCATTGTGTGCCATATATGTTAGTTATCCTCTTAACCAATGAGTGTGGAGACACTGGTATGGCATATAGGTGAGATGTAAGGATACATCTGCACTGAACGTAACCGACTCCGGAGCTATTTCTACTGTCAAGATTTGCTCTGATGGAATATGGGTATAAATGTCCCTCTGACCTAAGACCGCCATGGTGACTTGCAAGCAACTCACTGCACTTAGGCACTGGACTACCTGAATTTCTAATTCAGTGACAGAAGGCTGCTGGGTGTAGTCAAGTACTTGACTTGTCGGTGCGTGTGTCAAGATGGGATTGACCACTTCAGTTTAGGAGCTGTGTACAGTCGTGTTTTAATTTAGCAAAATCTTAACCAGGGTAGTCTTTATGAGGAGTCACAGGATTGTTTGAGTTGAGCACGATTCGGATGATTTAATCAGGGTTGACAGTTTAATCCTGAGTCGTCCTAAACACAGAGGTCAAAAGGATGAATTATACAGTAACCATATTCACGTAGGTTCTGAGTGTTGCGATTGCAACCATTCAACCTATCCGATCATCGGGTACCATTGCTAGATGGTCACTTCGATTAGTACAAGAATTGGTTCCTGTGCTACTGGCTTAGGTTCGAACCTGCGGGGTCACACACATTAGAGGTTTCTATCTGATCTGATGGCTGAAGAAGAGTCCTAATGCTTATGGACTATGAGTCCTACATGTCTGAAACTCTGTGATCGAGAATCAAGATTTTTTGATCACGAGTTCTATATATTTTGGGTACCGGGGTCAAGAGTCCCACTGGTTTGGGACTTTTCGATCAGGGTTACATATCGATGAATTCTGATACCCGATTACCCATTGGATTTGGACTCAATATTTATGAGAGATTTAATTAGTAATTTGATCACTAATTAACTCAATTTGATTGAATAATTATTTTTGGATCAAGTCCAATTGAATTGGATTCAGTTGGGTTTGATCCGATTAGGTTAAGAGTTGACCTAATCGTCGAGATGGTTTGATCCCTGATTTGATCAGGGGTTAAGTTTAATCAATTCCTAATTTGATTAGGATTTTATTGAGCCTCATTAAGCCTAATTAAGTTAGATTTAAATTAGTCTAATTAGGCCTAACTTATTTGGTTCAATTAGGTTGGTTTAAATAATGAAACCACCTTGACCCATTCTCCCTGCGCCACCTCACTTTCGCTGCACCCATTTGAATTCACGAGAAGAAAGTTCTCATGAATTTTTCCTCACGCAAAGCCCTCCTCACACCCTACTTTAATGCACCAAATGAGTGGATAAGGATGATTAGTTGGCCATTTCAATTTAAAACAAAAGTTTGAATTTGAATGAGCAACCAATCTTAGCGCCTTGACCTTATCCTCTTTTAACGCCCCATTTGTTACACGAGAAAATGTTTCTCATGAAATCATTCATGCACAAATTAAGCCACACCCTCCTCTTCTCACGTCTTTAGTGGATAGGAATAAATTGGTTTTCATTTGAATTCAAAATTTGATTTGAATTCAAATATGCATTACTCATCTTTATCCTCTCACGTGGATAAGACGTTTGACATTGTTTTAAAAAGAGGAGAAGAGTGGGGCGTGTAAAAAAAAAAATTTGGAGAGAAAATTTGGGCATGAGGAATCCTTGTGTGCAAGGTGAAGGTCTATATCCTTCCAAGAGAAAAAGAAAGAAAAGAAAGAAAAGTGTGTGCAGGGTTTCAGTGAGTTTTTCAGGATTTCAGCCTGAAGTTCGGGAAGTGAGAAGGTGAGCTACGAGTATCGTGAGCCTATCAAATTTTATAGAGATCTTCAACATCCTCTCAAGTATGTCTACTGATGATTTTGAGCATCTAAAAAATCGACAGACATCGATCGAAGAAGTTCGATCAGCATCGATCGTTGAAAGGGCTCTACAATGAGCTAGCACTCGTGAGGAGTCGATCAGACCGAAAGCTTCATATGGATGATCCACAGAGGCCAGACACACTGTGTGGCTACATCACGATGATCAGATTCTTCCAACGATGATCAGATTGCGGTGATCTACTACCCGCACAAAGGTATTGTGTTCTGAACATATTACAGTAAAGTGTTTACTGTTCAAATTCGAATTTCAAATTTAAATGCATGCATGCTATATATCATATTTAGATCCTAGTGTAGGGTAAATTTTTATTAATTAATTAGATTAATTAATAATTTTTACTGTAAAATAGTGATTTTGAAAAAATTTTAAAATTACCATTTTACCCCCGCACTGAATTTTCCCCACAAATGGTATCAGAGCGGGTTCTTAGATTTGATATATATATTTGCATGCATAGATTAAGTTGTAATCTAAAAGTTTAAATTTAAAATTTGAAATTTAAAATTTAAAATTTGAATTTTGAAAGTTGTTCGAAATTCAAAATTCAAAAATTTGAAATTCAAAATTTAAAATTTGAAATTCAAAATTTAAAAATTTGAAATTCAAATTTTAAAATTTGAAATTTGATTGAAATTTCAAATTTGAAATTCAAAATTTAAAATTCAAAATTTGAAATTCAAAATTTGAAATTCAAATTTTAAAATTCAAAAATTTGAAATTTGTTTGAAATTTAAAATTTAAAATTTAAAATTTAAATTTTGAAATTGATATATTTAGATATACTTGATCCAAGTAGCAAGTAATCGAATTGGATTGATTGCCATGGCCGTCCGGTCATAGGAGAAAAGTAGGGTTTAAAGGCCCTCTCTTCCCATTCGATGGGGTCTCCTATGGCGGTAGGGGTGCCGATGCGATTATATCCCATGCAGATGAAGCAGTGAAAGGAATATTCATGATTTATTTTGATTGAGTTATTTTCTGTTATGTAATTAGCAATAGGATTGCTATTTATGAAATATGCTGATATATTTGTGTAATAAGTCAACATATTTGGTGAACAAAAAATAAAACCTTTCAAATTTAAAAATTATTTTCAAAATGCCAAACCCTGACCCATCAGCCCAAATACTTAATTAAAAGAATTAAGTATTGTCTAGTAGGTCTAGCATTGTGAATTAAGACCTAAGACAATTGTATAAAGTTGTGGGTCAATGGGTTAGATGGATTAGGTCCATAATTGGGTTAGACCTAAGGTTAGCTTAAAAAAATAGACTAAATTAGAGTAATTAGTCAAATCTAATCAAAAGTTGAATTAGATTAGGTCAAGGATACTCTAGACTCAACTCCAATAGTTGTAGTTGAATGGGTCCATATCTTTAACTAGACCAAGATGGACTTAATTCATGGCTACGCGGTGGAATCTTATTTACTAAGTTGATCAAATTAAAACTAATGAACCAGTTGGTGTCTAAGGTAAGTTTGACAGTTTGACCAGTGATTTTTAAGCGGGAGCTACTCGCAGTGATTCGATCTCTGATGAGTTAATGGCTTATCCCCACCACTGATCTCACTTACCTGGCCAACCTGGTGAATTAGATTTTGATTAGATCACTTAGTGATTAGGGCTCACCCATGTCATTAGGTAAATCAATTTGACTGATTTAGGTGCTCCTAATGCCAGCTTTAAGTAAATCCTTTTTAATCTGACTTGGTGAAGTTAGTGGGAGGATTGAAATTGGCTGGATATTTTCTTCTCTTCGATTCTTTAATAAAATCTTCAAAAATTATTAGGTCCTAAAAATGATTAAGTTATATTGATAACTAAATCATAGCCTCCCATTAAGTGAGTAATAATGAGTCTATTAGTTTAATAATCATTGGAGGCCCAAAGGCCTGGTGCTTATTGACTAATGGAATTATCATTCATAGTATGATAATTTGGTTTGAGTCTTTCTGATGGTGGTTAGGTTGGCCGACCAAAATCGGACTTGATCATTTATTGGTCCGATTCACCAAATCAAATCATGTTAATGGTTGGACCTAACCAGATTTTTTCAGTGGAGGCCAAAGCCTACTGATTAGGTTCTGGGGCAAAATTAATTACTAGAAGTTGTTTAGAGAAACAACTGGTTATGAACCTACCCATAGATGCACATGGGTTGACCAACCAAAGTTGGGCTCGTGTGTAGTCTGTGTGGATTCTAGTACCCACTAAGGTATTAAAGTAATTCTTCAAATTGGAGGTTGAGGCTACCAATTTGTAAAAATACTGGGAGAAACTTTAGACTAAAGTCAAGTCTTTAGTATTAATAATTTATGTACTAATATAGGTCTGGTTTTCCTTTATGCAGCTATGGCCACTATCTTTTCGCTCCGGTCATTATTAGATAATGACAAGCTCATGGAACCTAATTTCGATAGCTGGTATCAAAAATTAAAAATCATCCTTGAGCATGAGTGGATCCTTTATGTAGTAACGGATCCGGCACCTGAGGAGTCAGTCTCGAACACTAGAAGGGTGGTCCGAGATACTTACTAGAAGTGGCTCAATGACCGCACCAACATCCGGTGCATAATGCTGGCGGTAATGAATGATGAGTTCAGTCGCAGGTTCGAGAACGCCCAGCCACAAGAGATGCTTCAAATGTTGAATGACTCTTTTGGCACGCCTGACGATGTTGAAAGGCACAAAATTAGTTGTGCCATTTTCAATGCTCGGATGAGGGATGGAGCCTCAGTCACTGATCATGTACTGTACATGATCGAAATGATTGAGTGCCTAAGTAAACTGGGTTTTCTCCTGCACGAGCAGCTCGATAAGGATGCGATCCTTAATTCTCTGCCCAAGTCCTTCCTTCCCTTCCTTACTCATTTTCGAATGACAAAGCCTGCAGTGAACTACCACGACTTGTTGGGGTTGCTGCAGAACTTTGAGAAGGATCACCAGCTCCATAAGGAGTCGGTGAATGTTGTGGGAGGGTCTTCTTCTGGTCGTCGACCCTTTAAGAAAGGGAAGAAGAACAAGAAGAAGAAGAATAAGAAGGTGCAGCTGTATGCTGGAACGTCTGCACAGGGTCAGACCAAGAAGCACAAGCCCGACCAGAGCTAGGCGGAGTGCTTCTTTTGCAAGAAGCAGAGGCACTGGAAGAGAAACTGTCCTCTATACATTGCCTCACTGGACCCGAACAGGCCAAAGAAGAAGCAAGGTACTTATATGATAACACCTTGCAACTTTTTCATTTGTGATACTACTGCCTGGGTATTGGATACCGAAAGTCCTTATCATATTTGCAATTCGATGCAGGGTCTGTAGGTCAATAGGAGATTTGATGAAGGTGAGAGATTCCTGAACGTTGGAGATGGAAGCAAAGTTCCAGTTCTAGCATTAGGAATCATGAACCTTGTAATCAATCCTCGAAATATAATTCTGAGTGAATGTCACTATTGTCCAAATTTTTTTATTAAATATTATTTCTATAGGCCTTTTGGCCATGAACGGTTATCCATTTTTAATAAAAGGAAACGTTTGCAATATCATTTTGAATGGTGTTACAATGCTTGTTGGACAACGTAAAAATAGAATTTACTTTCTATCACAACCTGTTAATGTGGTTCAAACCTCCGATAAACGTCCTAGAATAGATAATATATCAGAAGTCTACTTTTGGCACTGTAGGCTAGGTCATATCAATAAGAACAGGATAAATAGGTTGGCTCAAGAAGGAATTCTTGAAGTAGGTGATTATGAATTACTTCCAACCTGTGAGTCCTGTCTTCTTGGTAAAATGATCAAGTCACCTTTTACTGGAAAAGGTGAGCGAGCCAGTGAACTCTTAGCTCGGGTACATTCTGATGTATGTAGACCCATGAGCTCAAGTGCAAGAGGTGGATATTTTTACTTCATAACCTTCATAGACGACCTATCGAGGTATGGGTATGTCTATTTAATGAAGTATAAGTCGGAGTCATTTGAAATGTTCAAACTATTCCAAAATGAGGTAGAAAAACACACTGAAAAGTGTATTAAAACTCTTCAATTTGATTGAGGAGGTGAATACCTTTCCAATGATTTTCTGATATATCTTGGGGAGAATGGGATTCTCTCTCAATGGACTCCTCCTGGAATACCACAGCATAATGGTGTATCTGAAAGGAGGAAACGGACCTTATTGGACATGGTTTGATCCATGATGGGGTTTGCTGGTCTGCCGATCTTCCTTTGGGGATATGCGCTCGAATCGACTTGTTACCTTCTAAATAGAGTTTCGAGTAAGTCTGTAACCAAAATGCCATATGAGATATGGATAGGATGTAAGCCAGTACTCTCACACCTTAGGATTTGAGGGTGTCCGGTTTATGTTAAATGTTTAATTACGGACAAGCTAGGACCTAGGTCTGGCAAGTGTAATTTTATAGGATACCCAAAAGAGACCAAAGGGTATTATTTCTACCTGGCTGATGAGCAAAAGGTGTTTGTCAGCCTTAAGGCAATCTTTTTGGAAAAGGAGTTCCTTGGTGAAGGGACTGTTGCCTCTAAGGTCGAACTTGACGAAGTTTGACAGGTGGTAAAACTGACACAAGTTGCTGAACCTGAATCAGATTTAATTAGATTAGATTCGGAGCCCATTGTTCAAGCACCCTTAAGGCGATCTGGTAGAGTACCATGTCAACCGAACAGATACTATGATTTCTTGGTCTGGGATGACGATCCTATCAAACTTGATGAAAACGATGAAGATCCGATCACCTATATGGATGCAATGCAGAGATCCGACTCTGAGAAATAGCTAGAGGCCATGAAATCCGAAATGGAGTCCATGAAGGTCAACGATGTGTGGACATTGGTTGACCCACCCGAAGGAGTAAAACTCATAGGGTGTAAGTGGGTCTTCAAGAGGAAGAGGGGCGTAGACGGAAAGGTGGAAACCTATAAAGCCCGTCTGGTTGCCAAGGGATATCGTCAACGTTATAGTATAGACTATGACGAGACGTTTTCTCCCGTGGCAATGCTCAAATTCATTCAGATTATGCTTGCGATAGCTGTCTATCTGGACTATGAAATCTAACAGATGGATGTGAAGACAGCTTTCCTAAATGGAGAGCTGGATGAAGAGGTGTATATGATACAATCTGAAAGATTCACATCCACTGATGAGTCTAAGGTGTGCAGACTACAGAGATCCATTTATGGACTTAAGCAGGTATCCCAGAGTTAGAACATACGTTTTGATAGGATGATCAAGATGTATGATTTCGTTAAGAACGGAGAAGAGCCCTGCATCTATAAGTGGGCTAATGGTCCAGTAGTAGTATTTTTTGTATTGTATGTGGATGACATTCTCTTAATGGGAAATGATATCCCTATATTACAAGGAATAAAGATTTGGCTGTCGTCATAGTTCTCCATGAAGGATCTGGGAGAAGCTTCCTACATCCTAGGGATGAGGATCTATAGGGATAGATCTAAAAGGTTGCTTGGTTTATCCCAGTCTACGTACATAGATACTATGCTGAAGAGGTTCGGCATGGAGAATTTCAAGAAAGGCTATCTACCGATAGGCCATGGAATTTCTCTCTCAAAGAGAGATTGTCCGATAATACCTCAAGAGAGAGAGCGTATGGGTAGAATTCTATATGCTTCGACAGTGGGATCTATCATGTACGCCATGACATGTACACAACCAGATATGGCATACTCACTAGGGGTAGTGAGTAGATACCAATCTGATCCAGGGGAGAATCACTGGAAGGTTGTTAAAACCATCCTAAAGTATTTAAGAAATACTAAGGACCAGTGGCTTGTTTATGGTGAATCAGACTTGAGACTTAGAGGGTTTACAGACTCTAATTTTCAGTCTGATTACGATGATAGCAAAAGTGTGTCGGGATTTATTTTTATCCTTAAAGGTGGGGCTATCTGCTAGAAGAGTTCCAAACAACACACAGTGGCTGATTCAGTTTGTGAGGCAGAGTATGTTGCTGCATCAGATGCTGCCAAAGAAGCGGTGTGGCTGAGAAAATTCATCACCGAGCTCGAAGTAGCACCCTCCCTTGTTGGTCCAGTTCTGCTCTACTGTGACAGCTCTGGAGCCATTGCTCAGGCGAAGGAACCCAAGGCAAACCAGTGGACGAAGCATATTCTGCGCCGCTACCATCTCATCCAAAAAATTATGGATCGAGGTGACGTCGACCTTCTGAAGATCGACGGAAATGAGAACCTGGCCGACCCATTCACTAAAGCCATTGCGGTGAAGGAGTTCGATGACTACAAGTCGAAGATGGGTATTAGATACTGTACCGATTGGCTTTAGGCCAAGTGGAAGATTGTTGAAAATAGTATCCCAAAGCTAATCGTCAGCCTGTTGACGGTTGTGCTCATTTTTGTATATGTATATGAATTATGAATTAATAAAAATTATTTTAATATTTTTCATCATAAAATATTTCATCTTCTAATGAACTCCTATGTTGTGGTGAAGTCTTTAGCACTATTTAGACTGGACAAAGGAAGATTTGTCATTTAGTCCTTAAATTTATTCGCGACCAAATGATACGTTGTTACCAAGGACGATAACGTTTATCAAGCATAGATCATTGTGTGCCATATAGGTTGGTTGTCCTCTTAACCAATGAGTGTGGAGACACTGGTATGGCATACAAGTGAGATGTAAGGGTACATCTGCATTGAACGTGACCGACTCCGGAGCTATTTCTGTTGTCAAGATTTACTCCGATGGAATATAGGTATAAATATCCCTCTGATCTGAGACCGCCACGGTGACTTACAAGCAACTCACTGCACTTAGGCACTGGACTACCTGAATTTCTAATTCAGTGATGGAAGGCTGCTGGGTGTAGTCAAGTACTTGACTTGTCGGTCTGTGTGTCAAAATGGGATTGACCACTCCAGTTTAGGAGCTGTGTACAGTCATGTTTCAATTTAGCAAAACTTTGGCCAGGATAGTCTTTGTGAGGAGTCACAGAACTGTTTGAGTTGAGCACGATTCGGATGATCTAATCAGAGTTGACAGTTTAACCCTGAGTTGTCCTAAACACAGAGGTCAAAAGGATGAATTATACAGTAACCATATTCACGTAGGTTCTGAATGTTGCGATTGTGACCATTCGATCTATCCGGTCATCGGGTATCATTGCTAGATGGTCACTTCGATTAGTACAGGAATTGGTTCCTGTGCTACCGGCTTAGGTTCGAACCTGCGGGGTCACACACATTAGAGGTTCCTATCTGATCTGATGGCTGATGAAGAGTCCTAATACTCATGGACTATGAGTCCTACGTGTCTGAAACTCTGTGATCGAGAATTAAGATTCTCTGATCACGAGTCCCACACATTTTGGGTATCGGAGTCAAGAGTCCCACTGGTTTGGGACTCTTCGATCAGGGTTACATATCAATAAATTCTGATGCCCGATTACCCATCAGATTTGGACTCAATATTTATGAGAGATTTAATTAGTGATTTGATTGCTAATTAACTCAATTTGATGGAGTAATTATTTTTGGATCAAGTCCAATTGAATTGGATTCAGTTGGGTTTGACCCGATTAGGTTAAGAGTTGACCTAATCGTCGAGATGGTTTGGTCCCTGATTTGATCAAGGGTTGAGCTTAATCAATTTTTGATTTGATTAAGATTTTATTGAGCCTAATTAAGCCTAATTAAGTTGGATTTAAATTAGTCTAATTGGGCCTAACTTATTTGGTTCAATTAGGTTGGTTTAAATAATGAAACCATCTTGACCCATTCTCTCTGCGCCACCTCACTTCCACTGTGCCCATTTGAATTCACGAGAAGGAAGTTCTCATGAATTTTTCCTCATGCAAAGCCCTCCTCACATCCTACTTTAATGCACCAAATGAGTGGATAAGGATGATTAGTTGGCCATTCAAATTCAAAACAAAAGTTTGAATTTGAATGAGCAACCAATCTTAGCGCCTTGACCTTATCCTCTTTTAATGCCCCATTTATTACACAAGAAAATATTTTTCATGAAATTACTCATGCACAAATTAAGCCACACCCTCCTTTTCTCATGCTCTTAGTGGATAGGAATAAATTGGTTTCCATTTTGAATTCAAAATTTGATTTGAATTCAAATGTGCATTACTCATCTTTATCCTCTCATGTGGATAAGACGTTTGACATTGTTTTAAAAGGAAGAGAATAGTGGGGCGTGTAAAAAAAAGAAAAATTTTGGAGAGAAAATTTGGGCGTGAGAAATCTTTGTATGCAAGGTGAAGGTCTATATCCTTCCGAGAGAAAAAGAAAGAAAGGAAAGAAAAGTGTGCGCAGGATTTCAGTGAGTTCTTCAGGGTTTCAGCCTGAAGTTCGGGAAGTGAGAAGGTGAGCTACGAGTGTCGTGAGCCCACCAAATTTTAGGAAGATCTTCAACATCCTCTCAAGTACGTCTGCTGATGATCCAGAGCATCCAAAGAATCGGCAGACATCGATCGAAGGAGTTCGATCAGCATCGGCCGTCGAAAGGGCTCTACAACGAGCTAGCACTCGTGAGGAGTCGATCAGATCGGGAGCTTCGTGTGGACGATCTGCAGAGGCCAGACATACTGTGTGGCTGTATCACGATGATCAGATTCTTTCGATGATAATCAGATTACGACGATCTACTACCCGCACAAAGGTATTATATTCTGAACACATTACAATAAAGTATTTACTGTTCAAATTCGAATTTCAAATTTAAATACATGCATGCTGTATATCATATTTAGATCTTAGTATAGGATAAATTTTTATTAATTAATTAGATTAATTAATAATTTTTACTCTAAAATAGTGATTTTGAAAGAGTTTTAAAATTATCATTTTACCCCTGCACTGAACTTTTCCCACGGGCGTTACATAAATAACACATATGAATTACAATTAGAATTTGTATGCATATTCAAAAAAATTCATTTGCAAATTATATAAAAGTTTATGATCACTATATCTTAATTTCAAAAATTCATCAAAATTATATAAGTATATTACTTGTGAATTCATGTTAAAATGTAAATTTGAAAACAAAAAATATTTAATTTCAAATATTACATGGCTTAAGGTTGTTTGCTCCATTTTGAATATTTGATTAAGCGAAATTCTTTGTGCACCACTTGCGGTGTAGAAAATCTGACGTAGAGTACACCACCTCGACCAATTGGTCCCAGTGGCACCCTTATGCCGATGTAACCGAGCATCCGCAGGTGCAGAGAAAATGGAGGTGGTGCGCTGTGCCATCGCCGAATACATTTAGTGCACGTCATAATCTATTTTTCAAATTTTATTCAATTTTAACATGACCATAATGCCCTTTTCCTCCAAGATGATTTTTTTAATATCTTGTCGTCTAGTTGGATATTCTTCTTTCTCTTCTTCCTCCTTTTGTTGAGCTTCTACTCACCCAAGAAAATATTTTTCAGCCATAATTCTATGTCTGAGATTCTTGAATAGCATCTAGATAATATATGTCTATCCAAGCAACATGTCCCACCCATCAGAAAGTAAAATGCTATCTGTATATGCTTTTTTATGATTTTTTGGTCATTCTTTTATTACAGCAGCTCTTTGATAGTTAAGTGAAGTTAATACGTTAGTTAGGTTTCAGATGGAGTTTTCTTTTCAGTTTTGAATACAGCATATCATAAAAATATATCTGAAAGTATAATAAGTCAGGATGTCATGACATTCCAGGTTGATATTATGACATAAGCTCGGAAGTATACTGCTAGACATTTTTATGATATCTTGGGTCAAATTTATGATTTTCGATGCTAAAATTATGACATCCTATATCTAAAATACCTACTGATGACAGTTTCGATAATATTATAATATTCTAGATCTAAATGATGACATCATATGTCAATATTATGACATCATATATCAATATTCTGATATCTTGTAAGTAAAATAAAATTATAAAATTTTTTTTGATATTTTTTTGATATTTTGGGTGATGATGATAATATTTGACATAAAAATTATGACATGCTGTAGGTAAAATACTTACTGAAAATAGTTTTGATGATATTATAACATTCTAAATTAATTTTATATTATTATATATCAATATTATGACATCTTATAAGAAAAATAAATTAAATTTTTTTTTGATATTTTTATGATATTATGTGTTGAAATTATGACAGTCGATGTTAAAATTATGACATCCTATAACTAAAATACCTTTCGAATGCATGTTTTGATATTTTTATGACATTGTGGGTCAATATTATGACATTCTGTAAGTAAAATAAAAATAAAAAATTTATTTTTAATATTTTTATATCATTCTATATCAAAATTATGATATTCAACATTAAAATTATGACATCCTGTACATAAATGATGATATTGGATAAAATTATGACATTCCAGATCCAAATGATGATGTTATATGTCAATATTGTGACATTCTATAGGTAAAACAAAATGGAAGAGCTTTTTTTTGATATTTTTATGACATCCTAGATCGAAATTATGACATCCTATATTCAAATTATGATATTCTACAGGTAAAATACCTATGAAGTACTCTTTGATAATTTTATGATATGCTGCTATAAAATCATGACTTTCAATATTAACATTATGACATCATGTTATTAAAACACCTCCAAAAAGTGATTTTGACAATATTATGACATCTTGTAAATAAAATTATGACATTTTGTAGGTAAAATTATGATATTCTGTAGTTAAAAAGGTATCCTTACGTAGATCTGACAATATTATGACATCCTAGGTCAAATTTATGATATGCTATGTTAATATTATAATATCCTGTAGGTGAAACATATGACAGATAGTGCCCTCATGGCTGAATGTGATATCCCTAGCTTTTTCATATTCGACAGCGTCATTAAATCGGTCTTTGCAAAATGTGGAAAAGATACTTTTGCCTCTATTGCTTAGCAAAAAAATTGAACCATCTTCATCTCTCTCCCAAATTATCGCTTCATCTTCCCTCCACTCTAGTGATCGAAGTTTTTTTCATTTTCTTCCTTCAGACAAGCATAGCATCTCGACGTCCCCATCTCCGCAGTTGAAGATAAATGTTTTCTTTCATTGTTTTCTTCCTTCAAATGGTAGTATTTTCAGATAATCACTTTTATTCAGTAATGGCCCCTAAAAAGTTTAATTTTAAAAGGTGCCAAGAAGAAGGCAACGAAAAAGAGGAGATGATCAAAGAGAGCACAGCAATGGTTCTTTACACGAAAGAGGATGCCATAAATTTTTACCCAGGATGCCATAATTTGACCTAGATTATTGTCAGATGTTATAATTTTAATCTAGGATGCCTTTATTTAGATAGGATGTCATAGATTATTTATACTGAATAAGATGCCATAATTTTGACCTACGGTTACTGTCAGATATTTTTCTTATGAGGAATGTCATAATTTTGAACTATATTATCATAATTTTTATCCAAGATTTCATAATTTTTTGTTTGAAAATATTTACTTTGACACATGTCATAATTTTAAACTACAATATCATAATTCTGTATCAAGGATATCGTAATCCTACATTCTGGGGTCTTTTTTTCTTAGGATGTCATAATTTTGTCCTATGCTTTCATAATTTTGTTCCAAGATATCATAAATTTGAAGCAAAATGACCATAACTTTTACCCATAATGTCATAATTCTGCAAAAATTATCGAAAAGTAGACCTATGATATCTGGATCGAAATTATGATATTGTAGATCGAAATTATGACACCCGATAGTGAAAATATCCCTAAATACTGAAAGTGTCATAATTTATATACTAAATGTTATAATTCTAACCTACGATGTCATACTTTTATCCAACGATGTCATACTTTAGACTTAGGATGTCATAATTTAGCATTCGGAGACATCTTTATATAAAGATGTCATAATTTCGAGCTACGATGCTATATTTTCAATCCAGCATGTCATAGTTCTACGATCGGAGACTGCTTTATGCCAGGATGTCATAATTTCAACCTACAATATCATAATTTTTTTTTAAAAATCATAATTCTACATCTGCGAGTATTCATGTGTCAGGATATCATAATTTCGACCTACGATATCAATATTTTGACCGAGGATGTCATAATTCTACCTTCATGGATCTACATTAGGATGTCATAATTTCAGCCTATGATGCCATATTTTTGACATCACATGTCATAATTTTTTATGTGTGGTACATTTTATATGCTAAGATGTCATAATTTTGACCTACGATATCATAATTTTGATAGAAGATATTATTATCTAGACTAAAGATATTGAAATTATGATATCCTAGCTAAAACACATGACCAAATACAGATTTATACAACAGAGTATTACATCCTGGGTTGAAATTATCTCAAAATTTAAATTTTATGCATTTTGATTTTTTCTTTTCCAAAAAATCCTATACAAAAAGGTGTATTTCTGTATATAATACTTTTCAATACTTTACAAAAAGAATGATAATTTCAAAAATCCTATACACAATGCTTTACAAGAAATTATTTATGTCAGAGGGTTCATAGTTTTTCCATGACAGCATTAACCTTCTGTTCGAGACACGCTCTGATAATTTTGGCCCCAAGCTCTCCATGATATTGAAATATATCATCCTATGTGAAGTCCCATTTATTTACTCTGTCCTCGTGAGCAAGAAAGTCCATGTACTTCAAGCAGTAGAGTTCACACAGTCAAGAAAACCCTCGGATTGGGAAGGGCAGTCATTATCTTCTACCATATTCCATCTACTCAATTTTGCGTTATCACAATATATATGGAACATGGCTGCTACTATCTGCTGTCACTTTCTGACGTCAGTTTTATATTTATTTACCGCTTGATGGAGTTTACATAGATGAACCTTTTGTTCTCCATGTCGATTGCCACCAAGTGCCAGTGGGCATTTTTCATGTTGATAATGCTGAAAAAGAACCTAAATTTCTTCTTCTCATCATCACTAACTCCATCAAAAATGAGTTGTCCCACCATGCCAGTAAGCTCATGCATCGATGATGTCAACTGAATGCACATCTTGGCTGTCATTATGGAGGCGACAAGGCACTTATGGTATAAATGTGATCATTTTGTCTATTTTTTAATCAAGAAATTCTGCTCCGCATCAATTACCTATTCATGAAAAGCATTATGTCAGGATGTCAATAATCAGAAGCCATATTAACATACAGAATGTCTAGAAGAAAAAATAAGAAATGAGGTGCATGTGAAGAGGAGTTGATTCCTTACATCATCAATTATCATTTTACTGAATAGCAGGTCATATAGGTTGGTCTTTGTAATGCTGCCTCCTTAAGTATTGTTGAAAACAACCTCTCTATATTGGATAACACAATTTTTTATCATGATTAAAGTATATTATACTATATAGGATGTCACAAATTTTATAGAACACTTATGAGGTAACTCTTTTATTCAAGAATAGTTGAATCATAGCATCATCCTTATCTGACAATAGGTCTTTGCCGTGACATTCTTGTGAATGCTTGATGAATCCTTGTGTTAAAACATCCGGTTAAAAAATTTAACCCATATGAGTCTAATAAAACAAACAGAAATTTAAAGCCTACCATGTCTAATTTTGGTTCTCTATTTTTAAAAGTTGAGAGGTTGACAAAAGATACTTCTTTGAGTTTAGGGGGACTGCTTTATTCTTCTTTGAAGGCTGGCCGATCTCATAATTTGGTTCTTCTGTAAAAATTGAGGCCTTACATTTATGGAATTCTTTTTTCACCCTCCTCTCGAGTGAATATGTCAATATCTTTTCCCCCTCCTTCCTCTTCCTATCCTCCTTTTTCTTCTTCTTCTCATCCTCTCTCATCCTCCTTTCTCCATCCTCCCTCTTCTTCTTCTTCTCCTTCTTCTCCTCCTTCCTTTTCTTCTCTTCCTCCTCTTTCTTTCTCTTTTCTCCCTCCACCTAAGTCCTCTTCTCCTCCTCCTCCCTCTTCTTCTTCTCTTCCTCCTCCTTCCTTTTCTTTTCTTCTCTTCATCCTCTCTCTTTCTCTTTTCTTTCTCCTCCCTAGTCCTCTTCTCTTCCTCCTCTCTCTTCTTCTTCTCCTCCTCCTTTTTCTTCATTTTCTCCTACAGCTGTCTTTTCCTTTCTTTCCCCTCTTCCTTCTTCTCCCTTTTTTTCCTTTCCTCCTCATCCTTTTTCCTTTGTTCCTCCCCCTTCTCCTTCTCCTCCTCCTTTCTCCTTTCCTCCTCCTTCTTCCTCTCCTCCTCCTTTTTTCTTTGTTCCTCCTTCAACCTCTTCTTCTCCTCCTCTTTCTCCTTCCTCCTCTTTCTAAACTCCTTCATTTCCTCCTTCTTCTGTTCCTTTAAGTCATCATATTCTTTGTCTTCTTCTTCTTCTTCTTCATCCTCTTGCCTTTTTTCTCCTCCTCCTCTTTCTTCTTACCCTTGATCTCCTTTTTGGTCAAGGATCTCAATAGCTTTTCATGAATGAGGAGTTTGTTCCTAAACTCCTCAATTTCAATCTTCAGCCCTGTGCATATTATATAGCATGATAGATTGGATAACTCCACCTTTGCTTCATCAAGGCTTTTCCTCTTTTCAGACCTTACTCCAACAGAACTGAGAAGCCATAGCTTCGCTAAGTCTGGTCGAAGAACATTCAAGATTTGGTAACAAAGAAAGAAGGAGATGAAATCAGTAAATTACTATATAATATTTTATGACATTATATAAAACATATGACATCCTATGAGAAAGAATTTTTTTTTCTAGATCTGATTTTACCTTATGGGGTTGGATTTTGTCAAAATTTTAATCGTGACTCTATTTTCTGTAGTCACGCCATCTCAACAACCTTAGAAATTTTGAAAGATCAGATGAGAGTCTTAGATATGTATGCTCAAGGAACCACGCTTGCAAATAAGCATTTCATATATCAGACTATAGAAGAGTTAAAATGAAGGGCTGGACTATCGGTAGTATATATTATAATTACCATGAGGGTTGTCGAATAGCCAAGGAGAGTGGGCTACTTCATACCTTTGTCAATCCTCTTAGCTTGGCATAGCTCCCCAGATCTCAAATAGTCAGCAATCTTTGGAAGGACCTCAACTATCAAGTTCTTGATTGCAACGGACCATGCAATAGATCCCAATCCAGACAAATCATCCAAATTGGAGATTAGTTCTTTTGGACATGTCTGATTTAACTTTGGAGCCAAAAAAAAGGTAAGCATATAGGCTATCCAAAGTCTGACAGTATCTTCAATGTCCTCCTTTCTGTTAGATATCTTTAGTTGATCAATCAAAGACTCTAACCCTTTATACTGTAGGTTCAACCTCTTCCCAAATCTCTTAAATAGTCTATCGATCTTCTTTGGACGTCTTCTGACAGCTGAGATTTTGATTCTGTAACATGGAAGATCCAAAATAAGTGCCACTTTCTCGATACTGAAGGTTATAATTTTTTCATCAAAAATAAATTGATCACCTCTAACATGATATTTTATGATATCTGAGAGCAGCACCCCATCTACAACAAAAGGCTCCACGTCAACATAGGCGCCAAATGGAATACTCCTGATGAGCTCTATATGCATAGGAGAAAAATCTATTTTTTGCATATTTTGAACATACACTGCAGGTTTGTAAGAGTTCTTAAATATTGGAGTCCTGCATCGAACAACCGTTGGAAAAACTTGACTTGGCATTGTAATAAAGAATCGGATGGTCAACAACAGGAAGTCGTAACATAAAGCCATAATTCTGAGATATTTTACCTACAAGATGTCATGATATTAACCTATGATGTCATAATTTTGGACTATGATGTTATAATATCATCAAAATTATCATCTAAAAGCTTCTTAGCTACAAGATGTCATAATTTTAATATGTAATGATATAATTCTAATCTAGGATATCATAAAATTGATAAAAATTATCTTGTTTAGGGTATTTTACTTGTAGGAATTGATAATGTTCAACTACATATCATAATTTTTCTCTAAGATGTCATAATATTGCCTAATCTATAATCGAAAGATTGATTTCCTATAGGCCATCATAATTTTAATACAGAATGTCATATTTTCGGTATAGCATATTATAAAGTTAGAAAAATATATAAACTTTGAGTTGTTTTACCTATAGAAAATCATAATATTCACCTTCAATGTCATAAATTTAGTCTACGATGTCTTAATATTATCAAAACATATTCTATAAGTATTTATAGCTATATAATATCATAATTTTAACATACAATATCATAATTTAGACATAAGATATCATAAAATTGAGAAAAAATATGATTCTAAGATGTTTTACCTAGAGGATGTCAGGATATTAACCTACGATGTCATAATTTTAGGCTATGATGCCATAATATTGTCAAAATTAAAGTCAAAAGACTATTTAGCTATAGGATGTCATGACTCTAATCTATAATGTCATAATTCCAACCCATGATATAAAAAAAATGAACAAAATATATCTAAAATGAGACAACAGACGGCATATTGTTAATGAAAGGAGGTCATACTTGGTTAATGTAAAATCTAAAGGTGAACTGTACATAAAAACATTGACTTATTAAAAAAATCCTAAATGAATGCCCTAATATTTAAAAGGAATTTATCTTCTTCTCTTTTTGCTATTTCAACTCTCCCAGAAATTATAGGGGCATTCTCTCCCGTGTAAAGAACCATTGCTGTGCTCTCTTCGATCATCTCCTCTTCTTTGTTATCTTCTTCTCGGTACCTTTTAAACTTGAACTTTTTGAGGGCCATTACTGAATAAAAGTAGTTATCTAAAAATGCTACCTTTCGAAAGAAGAAAATGATGAAAGAAAATATTTATCCTCAACCGCAGAGATGGGGACACCAATATGCTATGCTTGTCCGAAGGAAGAAAATAAAGAAAACTTTGATCGCTGGAGTGGAGGGAAGATGAAGCGGTATTTTGGAAGAGAGACGAAGGTGGTTCAATTTCTTTGCTAAGTAATGGAGGCAAAAGTGCCTTTTTCATATTTTGAAAAGACCGATTTAATGATGCTGTAGAGCACGGTGCTGTCGAATGTAAAAAAGCTGAAAATATCACATCCAGCCACAAGGGCACTATCTATCATATGTTTTACTTACAGGATGTCATAATATTAACATAGCATATCATAAATTTTATCTAGGATGTCATAATATAGTCAGATCTACATAAGGATATCTTTTTAACTACAGGATGTCATAATTTTACCTACAGGATATCATAATTTTACCTATAAGATGTCATAATATTATTAAAACTACTTTTCGAAGATCTTTTAACAACATGATGTCATAATGTTAACATCGAATGTCATAATTTATAGCAACATATTATAAAATTGTTAAAAAATATACTTCATAAGTATTTTACCTGCAGGATGTCATAATTTGAACATAGGATGTGATAATTTCGACGCAGGATGTCATAAAAATATCAAGAAAAAGCTCTTCCGCTTTGTTTTACCTATAGGATATCATAATATTGACATATAATATCATTATTTGAACCTAGGATGTCATAATTTCATCCAATATCATCATTTATGTATAGGATATCATAATTTTAACATCGAATGTTATAATTTCGATATGGAATGACATAAAAATATCAAAAATAAATTATTCATTTTTATTTTACCTATAAAATATATAATATTAATCTAGAATGTGATAATATTGATCCATGATGTAATAAAAATATCAAAACATGTATTCCAAAGGCATTGTAGGTATAGGATGTCCTAATTTTAACGTCGAATATCATAATTTCAACACATAATATGATAAAAATATCAAAAAAAAATTTCGATTTATTTTTTCTGTAGGATGTCATAATATTAATATATAATGACATAATATTGATTTGAAATATCATAATATCGTCAAAATTGCCTTCGGTAGGTATTTTACCTATAGTATGTCATAATTTTTACGTTGAATGTCATCATCTTCACCCTTTTTACGTTGAATGTCATCATCTTCACCCAAAATGTCATAAAAATGTCAAAAAAATACTATAATTTTGTTTTACCTACAGGATGTCAGAATATTGACATATGATGTCATAATATTGATATATGATGTTATCATTTGGATCTGAAATATCATAATATTGTTGAAACTACCTTCAGTAGGTATTTTAGGTACAGTATATCATAATTTTAACATCGAATGTCATAAATTCGATCCAAGATGTCATAAAAATATCCAAAAGTATACTTCCGAGCATATGTCATAATATCAATTTGGAATGTTATGGCTAACTTATACTTTCAGATATATTTTTATGATATGCTGTATTCAAAACTAAAAAGACAACTTTATTTGAAACCTAACTAATGGATTAATTTCGCTTAACTGCCAAGGAGCTGCTACAATAAAAGAACGATCACAGAATCGTAGAAAAGCATCTACAGATACTTCCTGATCGGTGGGACATGTTACTTGGATGGACGTATATTATCTAGATGCTACTTAAGAACCTCGGATGCAAAATTATGGTTAAAAATTTTTTTTTTGGATGAACAAAAGCTTAACAAAAAGAGAAAAAAAGAGAGGAAGAGCAATATTGAAAATGTCTAATCAGATAGGAAGATGTTACAAAAATTATCTTAAAGGGATAAGACATCATGATCACATTGAACAAAATTAAAAAAATAAATTATTATATATATTAAATATATTTGATCATGGTACCGCACAACATCTTTGTATTCTTCACATCTGTGGATGTCTGATCACATCAATCACGAGGATGCCACTTGGACCAATCGGACTGGGTGACGTGCTCCCCAACAGATTTTCTGCACCACAGGCAGTGCATCAAAGAATTTCGCTTATAATTATCCTTAGACTGTTGCTTTCCAGGTCTTCAGGTTCGTCCTCCTCCTGCTGGCCACCGATGCTCCCTCTCCCACCCACATCCCGCCGCCGGCGGTGGCGACGGCGGCGATGGACGTCACAGAATCGCTGGATTTCGCTCTTCGACGGATGTCTTCTCTCTAGGTCGTCCACTCAAAACCCTATCTTTCTTTTTCTCTTTCCTCTTCTCTTCGAGTCCCGGCGGCGATCGTCGTCTCGCGCCGTCGTGGCGGTGATCACAGGTAGGCAGATCCTGATCCCGATCCCAAAACACTCTGTTCTTAAACCCTAGATAGCTGTAAACCTAGGTGCTGGTCTGGAGAGTCTGATTGTTCGAGTGGACCGTGAACTGTCGTTAAGCAGGCATGGCTGAGCTCGGCCGTTGCTCGATTCGAGCTCGAAATCCCACAGCAAGGTTTCAGGGCAGTGGGAGGGGAGGAAAAGATTAAACTTTTACGGCTTTTGGTGGTAGGAGTCGGCATTTCGTTGAATTAGTTAACGATGCTGTGTCTTTTTTTGAACTTCGGATACAGTTTTGATAAGTTGATAATTTGAACGTGAAAACTCTGAAAGGGGGAGTTGGGTTGGAGAACAGGAAGATTTGATATTCTCTTGTTATTTACGAGGTCGGCTCTTTGTAATTTCGGACACATTAGAAAAAAAAAATGTTCCTCTTTAAGGTTAAGTTTTTCCACTTTGATTTGTTATTTGATATCCTGTTGTTATTTGCAATGTCATCTCTTATTGGAGCAAATTGACTAAGTTGGGTTTTTTCCATTGAAACTAGCGGGATATGTATATACCTTCTTTAAGCTTATGTAGGAAAATGAGCAGAGGGAGCAAGATTGGATGAGGAGGGTCAGGTAGTTGCTCTATATGATGCTCTTAAAGATGTCTGGATGCCAATCTGATGGGGCAGATGGACCTGTGCAAGGGTAGGCTTAGTGCCGGTGCTATGTTGGAGTTTAGTGCAAATTATTTGTTGAAGGATTTCTAAGTTAAATGTTTGATATCAATGTATCTAAACAGGATTCTAGGTGTAGGTCATTTGAATTCAGGGTAATATATGCTACTAGGCTATTCAATCTCTTCCTTTGGGTGCTATTTTCAAGAGAATATCATGCAGCATAAGATATCTGACATCTGATCTATTTGCATTGGATAGAGGTCTCACGATTATGGATTTCTGAACTCCATACTAAATAAAGACTTGCTAGATTGCCCATAGATTCGCATCTTCTATCCGTGTTGTGTTTTTTTCCTCCATTTTGGTTCTTGTTAGCATCCTATTTAATCCATCTGATAAAATTCTTTTAGGTCACCTATGTGCATGGTTCAGTTTCTTCATCATCAGTGTTGTGTTAGCATGTGCGTGAGAAAGGGGAGATTGTGCGAACTAAAACAAGATGGTGACTTTGAAGATCTTAGGTGGCGTGAACTGGAGGATATGTTGTTAGTGCTTGACATTTCCATTCCGCTAAAAGCCTAAGAGTGAAATATCCACTTGCAGGTCAGGAGTATCTGTTGCTAAAACAAGAAAACGTTGTACTAAAAGTGTAGGAAGCATGGAGAAGACAATGGAGCTCCATGAAGCATCCCAAACAAGTGAATTAAAGGGTGAAAAGCAAATAGCAGTAGATTTTTTTGCAGCAGGAGGCAGAGCATAATTCAGAAAGAAAGGGCTAAAACTTCGTTGCAAGTGTGCGACTCTGACTAGTCTGTATCTGAACCAGGCAAAGATGCAGCTAGGTCAGAAAATTATCAGAATTCAGCAAGAATGGTGAATATGCTGGAGCTGCTGCAAAAGCCCAATGCAACTGTATCAGAAGGTGAAAGACAATTAATATGGGCTACTCCAAATAAGGAAGTAACTACGCAAGAACTTCAAAGAGACAGAGAATTTAGAAACAAAGTGGGAGAACTGCTACAGCAGAAAAGCAAAAGAAAAGAGAATCATTGGTTCAAGGTACTTCTCTTGGAATTAAAGGACTTTCCCAAATAATCCTGAATTCTAGTGTCAAGAAAGCTGAACAGAAAATCATGTCTCACTCATTTGAAGTTTTTATTGGTTGGACTTACTCTCCATGTACGTATACGATACAAAGATAACTGAAAATAACTAAAAAAAGAAATTCTGTATATTGGTGCAGAATTCCGTCGATGCCGGGAAAGCTGGAGTCGAGGGGATCACGGCCGCCGTCGGGACCTACAAGAAAAGTCTAAACCGGAGTTGGGGGTGCTCCAGCAAGATCCTCCGACGCTCAAGTCAGTACTCTGCTTCAACAGAAATGGAGCACTCGAATGGGATTTTAGCAGAGTTTAGAAATAGTGTTTAGAGCTTAGAGGAGAACGTATCTGGGAGTCTCTTTTATAGACGGGAGAGCGTAACCGATTGACAGCGACGTCCGTAATTGCTTGGTAGTGGGCCGTTCGGGGTCATGTGGAGTTTGTTACGGAGAGTAGTGGTGTCCGTTGTCGCGACTTGCCGGAGAGTGGTGGGGCCACGTGGAGTTTGTTACAGAGAGTAGAGTGGTGTTCGTTGTCGCGACTTGTCGGAGAGTTCGGGCCGGACGGCTGAAGCTCAGTTGGGACGTCTGGTGGAGCGGAATAGCTCTCTGTCTCAGCAATCTAAGAGAAGTTCGGATGTTTCCGATGTTGCTGACGGGTTAACTGTTGTTGGGTGCCTTAGGCGTTGATGCTGTAGACGAAAGTCATCTGCTGTAGAAGTCTGGACGAAAATTTTCTGTTGAAGAAATTCGGCTGGAGTCCGATTACTAGAAAAGTCCGTCTGAAATTTGTCTGATGTAGAAGCTTGTCTGAAGACTGTCTGCTGGAGAGGTCCGGTTGCATGAGAAATCCAGCAGAAGGTCGACCGATAACGGAATTCGGAAGGCGCTATAGAAGGTTGACCGATAGAAGAGTCCGGAAGGCGTTGTGGAAGTTCGTCCGCTAGAGGAGTCTGGAGGATACTGCGGAAGGTCGACCGTTGAAGGGGTTCGGAGGAAATTCGTCCGTTGGAGGGGTCTGGTTGGCACTGTTGAAGTTCGGTTGGTGCTGTTGAAGGTTGATGGCTGGAGAGGTACGGAAGATACCGGAGACAGTCGGTACTGTAGAAATCTGGCTGCTAGAGTCCGTCCGTTGTAGAAGTTTGTCTGGAATCCATCCGCTGTAGAAGTTCGGATGGAGTCCGGTTCTTGCAGAAGTCCGGAAGGAGGCCGCTTACTGTAGAAGCTCGGATGGAGACCGGTTGTCGCGGAAGCCCGGATGGAGACCGCTTATTGTAGAAGCTCGGCTGAAGTCCGCTTGCAATAGAAGTTCGGACGGAATTCGCTTACTGTAGAAGCTCGGATGAAATTCGGAAGGCAGTCGATCACTGTAGAAACTTGGATAGAGTCTGGTTACTGTAGAAGTCCTGCTGCTGGAGAAGTCCGGACATTGACGAAGTTCGGAAGAAGCTCGGATTAAAGTCGATCGTGATAGGAGGAAGTCTGGAAGAGTCTCGGAGAGTAGTCGATCACTGTAGAAAATCGGCTGATAGTGAAGCCCAGAGAGTATTTGAAGCAGTCCGATAGACGACCGAAGGAGCTCATTATTGGAGAAGTTCGAAAAGTACGATAGGAGTTCGTCCGTTGGAGGAATCTGGAGGACACTATGGAAGGTCGACTGCTGGAGGAGTCTGGATGGTACTGTAGAAGCTCGGACGGTCGGGGGAGTTCAGAAAGACACCGCACAAGGTTGGAAGCCGGAAGAGTCTTGGGGGGTTGGCCTCTTACGAACTTCGGCTGGGGTTATTTTATACCAACACCAGTCTCCCTATTTTCGAGTTCGAGTTTCGAATGAAAGAAGTACAGAGAAATTTTCACAGCCGAAGTTGCCCCCCTTAGAGTCTGAGGATTTTTGACAAGAGTTTTCTTTCTTGTTGAGATGAGGTCCCTTGTGTCTTAGATGTAGTTCGTTTTTTTCTTATCTCTGACGTAGTTCGTCGCTTTCTCTTTTTCTCTCTTTTTTTTTTTATGTTTGGGCGAGAATTTTTCCTCTGCTCCTAGCGGTGTTGTAGGGGTGTAGAGGAGCCGTTGAGGAGGTTTCTCCCCTCATCCGATCTTAAACGATCAGGTCTTCGTTTGTGTCAAGACGAGATTCTCCTCCTGTTCCCGACACAGTCAATTTCAGCTCATGTTAAGACGAGATTTTTTTTCTGTTCCTAATAGGGCTGTGGGGGCACATAAGGACGATTACGAGGGCCTCTCTCTCCATCCGGTCTCTTAATAACTGGGCCTTCGACTTTGCTCATATTAGGACGAGGTTCTCCTCCTGTTCCTAACATGGCTGTGGGGGTGCATAAGGGCCGTTGCGAGGGCCTCTCCCCCCATTCGGTCTCTTAATAATCGGGTCTTCGACTTTGCTCATATTAGGATGAGGTTCTTCTCCTATTCCTAACATAGCTGTGGGGGCGCATAAGGGCCGTTGCGAGGGCCTCTTCCCCCATTCGATCTCTTAATAACCGGATCTTCGACTTTGCTCATGTTAGGACGAGGTTCTCCTCTTGTTCCAATATGGCTGTGGGGGTGCATAAAGGCCGTTGCGAGGGCCTCTCCCCCTATCCGGTCTCTTAATAACCGGATCTTCGACTTTGCTCATGTTAGGATGAGGTTCTTCTTCTGTTCCTAACATGGCTGTGGGGGTACATAAGGGCCGTTGCGAGGGCCTCTCCTCCCATCCGGTCTCTTAATAATCGGATTTTCGACTTTTCTCATGTTAGGACAAGATTCTCCTCCCGTTCCTAACATAGCTGTGGGGGCATATAAGGGCCGTTGCGAGGGCCTCTCCTCCCATCCGGTCTCTAAATATCCGGGTCTTCGACTTTGCTCATGTTAGGACGAGGTTCTCCTCCTGTTCCTAACATGGCTGTGGGGGCGCATAAGGGCCATTGCGAGGGCTTCTTCCCCCATCCGGTCTTTTAATAATCGGGTCTTTGACTTTGCTTATGTTAGGACGAGGTTCTCCTCCTGTTCCTAACATGACTGTTGGGGCGCATAAGGGCCGTTGCGAGGGCCTCTCCCCCCATCCGGTCTCTTAATAATCGGATCTTTGTTTGTGTCGGGATGAGATTCTTCTCTTGTTCCTGACACGCTTAGTTTCGATTGTCTGAAGGAGTTACTCCCTGTCGTTATAAGCTCATGCCAAAAGAAAAGATATGCGAATATGAAACTTTTATTTAAAGCAAAGTTATCGATAATACATTCATAAATTTTTCGAATTCTATGGTCGTGGAAGGTCCGCTCCTCCGAGTTCTTTTAGATAGTATGTTTCGGACCGGACTACCTCCCTGATTTCATATGGGCCTTCTCAGTGTGGGACAAGTTTTTCTTGGTTCTGAGGTTGTGAAACAGCGGCTCGCCGAAGTACTAAGTTCTCCGCTCTGAAGGCTTTGCTCTTGACCCAGGAGTTGTAGTAACGGGCTGCTTTCTGCTTGTAGGCTGCCATCCGAACTTGAGCTGTCTTCCACTTTTCTTCTAACAAGTCGAGGTTGGTCTTGAGATCCCGTGAGTTGCGCTGCTCGTCGAATGCCACGACTCGCACCGACGGAAGCTTGAGTTCAATCGGGATAACGGCTTCTGTTCCGAAGGCTAAGGCAAAGGGGGTCTTTTCCGTGGGCAGTCTTTGGGTAGTTCGGTATGCCCATAACACATGATAAAGCTTGTTTGTCTAAGTTCCCTTTGTTTTTTCAAGTCTCGCCTTGATTCCTTGCAACAGAATCCTGTTGGTCATCTTGGCTTCATCATTTGCTTGCGGATGGGCTACTGACGTGAAGTTATGGGAAATATTTAAGTCCTCACAAAATTCAGCAAACTTTGCTCCAGCAAATTGTCGCCCATTATCAGTAATGAGAGTTCTGGGTAAGCCGAACCTACAAACGATTGACTTCCAGACGAAGTCCTGCACTTTAGCTTCTGTGATTTACGTCAAAGGTTCGGCTTCGACCTACTTGGTGAAGTAGTCAATGACCATCAGGAGGAACTTTCGTTGTCCGGACGTCATGGGAAAAGATCCAAGGATATCCATCCCTCATTGTGCAAACGACCACGGGGCACTCAAAGGTGTAAGTTCGAAGGCGGGCTGGATATTCGCATATCTCTGACACCGATCACACTTTCTGACATATTCAATAGAGTCGTGGTACATTGTAGGCCAGTAATAATCTTGTCGGAGTAGTTTGTGGGATAAAGATCTGGCCCCCAAGTGACTCCCGCAGACTCCTTCATGTATCTCCCACAAGGCGAAGTCGGCTTCAGAAGGCCGGAAATATTTCAGGAGGGGCAAAGAGTACGACCTCTTGTACAGCTTGCCCCCATAAAGGATATATCGGGAGGCCTGGTTTCTAAGCTTTTGAGCTTCTTTTGCATCATGAGGAAGAACCCTATCTTTGAGGTATGCAACCAGTGGGTCAATCCAGCTGGGTTCATGGTTGATCTCCATTACAAGCTGCAGTTCTTCCGTACTTGGACATTTCAGAACTTCGAAGAGAACTTCCTTGGGTAGTTCAGTTGGAGCCAGTGTAGCCAACTTGGAGAGAAGATCGGTCCTGGTATTTTCTGCTCTTGGAATCTGCTTGATGTCAAAGCTGCCAAAGGCAGGGATGATCTCTTTTATCTTTTCGAGATACTTGGCCATACTATCCTCTCGAGCTTTATAGTTTTCGCTGACTTGTCCCACCACCAACTGGGAGTCACTGTAGACTTGGAGCCGATCTACTTCTAATTCTTTGGCAATCTTCAGTCCTGCAATCAGAGCTTCATATTCTGTTCCGTTATTTGTCGCAGGGAATTCGAAGCTCTGCGCGTACTCCACGATAATTCCTTCCGGATTGACCAAGATCAGGCCCGCGCCCGTGCCTGACATGTTGGAGGAACCGTCCACATAGAGGGTCCAAAAACCATAAGGGAGATCTGTTCTTTCCTCAGAGGAGTTCGGCTGGAGCCTTGGATTGTCAGCTTCACCTCGTTCAAGTTCGGCTTCTTCCGGAATAGTGCATTCCATTATGAAGTCTGCTAATATCTGGGCTTTTATCGTCGGTCGAGGTCGATAGTTGATGTCGAATTCCGTGAGCTCGACCGTCTATTTCGCTATCTTTCCGGAAGCATCCGCTCGATGCAGAACCGTCTTAATCGGCTGGTCGGTGAGCAGTGTTATGGTGTGTCATTGAAAGTAAGGTCGGAGCCTTTGGGCTGTAATTAACAGGGCGTAAGTTAGTTTCTCTAACTTAGTATACCTAGTTTTGGCGTCTCTCAATACTCGACTTATGTAGTAGATCGGCCGTTGAATTTTTGCTTTTTCCTTAACCAGAACTGCTGCGAGAGCCACAAAGGAGACTGTCAGGTATAGGAACAACTCTTTTCCAAATTCGGATTTTGCCAATAGCAGAGGTGAGCCGAGGTAGTTCTTCAATTCTTCGAACGCTTGCTGACAGTTAGTGGTCCAACAGAAGTTCTTCGACTGCTTGAGAGTCTGAAAGAAAGGTAGGCACCGTTCGGCCGACCTTGAGACGAAGCGATTTAGAGCTGCTACTCTCCCAGTAAGGCGCTGAACTTCCTTTATTGACTTCGGGGCAGTCATTTTCTGGATGGCACGAATCTTTTCCGGATTTGCTTCGATCCCACGCTCCGATACCATAAAGCCTAAGAATTTTTCTGAGGTTACTCCAAAAGCGCACTTGGTTGGGTTCAATTTCATCTTTTCGGAGGGCGCTGAAGGTCTCTTCAAGATCGGCGACGTGGTTCATTGAGGATTTGCTTTTTACAAGCATGTCATCTACGTATACCTCCATGTTGCGGTCGATCTGCTCTTTGAAGATTTTGTTTACCAACCGTTGATAGGTCGCCCCTGCATTTTTGAGGCCAAAAGGCATGATCCTGTAACAGTGAAGACCACGGTCAGTGATAAAAGCAGTCTTTTCTTCGTCCTCTGGTGCCATCATGATTTGATTGTAGCTGGAGAATGCATCCATGAAAGTGAGAAGCTCGTGGCTCGAGGTTGCATCTACTAATTGGTCAATTCTGGGCAGAGGGTAACTGTCCTTCAGACAGGCTTTGTTCAGCTTTTTGAAGTCTATACACATTCTCCACTTGCCGTTCGCCTTCTTGACGAGAACCACATTGGAGATCCAGTTCGGATAGTTGACTTCTCTGATGAACCCAGCTTTCAGGAGTTTATCAACTTCCTCAGCTATTGCCTTCTGCCTTTCCGATGCATGACCTCGGATTTTTTTCTTCATCGGTCGATGTTTGGGATCAACAGCTAGACGGTGTTCCATGACTTCCGCATTAATCCCCGGCATGTCTGTCGGAACCCAAGCGAAAACATCCGCATTTTTTTGTAGAAAATTGATGAGCTGTGTCTGTACCTCTTCTCCCAAATTGGAGTCGATCTTCACCACGTGCTCTTCATTCCCATCGTTCAAAAGAATTGAGACAAGATCTTCAATTGGCTCATCCCGTTCTTCAGCAAGATCATCGCGGGTGTCTAATCCATCAATCGGACAGGAGTCAGACTGACCATTTCTTTGTAAGGCTATGTTTAGCAATGTCTTGCCAGGCTTGATCTCCTCTGACCTCTCCGACCTCTTGACTTGTAGGAAATTTCAACTTCAAATGGTAGGTCGATACCACAGCTCGGAGGGCGTTGAGGCCAGATCAGTCGAGTATTGCGTTGTAGGCAGACGGCGCCTTTACTATCAGGAAATTCACTTGCGCTCTAGATTGTTTCGGACAACGACCTGCAACTACGGTCAAAGTTATTACTCCTTCCACTGGCACAGCATCGTCAGTGAACCCTACCAATGGGGAGCTTATCGGTCCTAATCGATCATCCGAAATGGACATTTTTGAGAATGCATCGTAAAACAAAATATCGATCAAGCTTCCATTATCAACAAGAATGCGGCGTACATCATAGTCAGCAATATTTAAAGAAACCACAACCGCATCATTATGGGAGAATTGAATCTCCTGGGCATCTTCTTCAGTAAAGATTATAGATTCTTCAGTCCTCTGCCGCTTGGGCGGTCCGGCCGATCCACTGGTTGCTCCCCGTCGGGGTCCTCCAGAGATGGTGTTGATGATCCCAATTGGAGGCCGATCTTCAGGCTGTTCTTCTTTCCTTGGCGGCTCTGGTTGTGGTAGGGCCCTCGACCGATCTTCCCTACCTTCAGACCGGCGTCGGATGAATCTGTTGAGCCGACCTCATCTGATGAGCTCCTCGATCTCGTCTCGGAGCTGAATACACTCCTCCGTGTCGTGGCCGTGGTCACGATGATAGAGACAGAATTTGTTAGGGTTGCGCTTCTCGAGGTGTGTGCATCTTTTTCGGTCTTGGCAGCTGCTCCCTGATCTCCATCAGCACTTGAGTTTTTGGAGCATTGAGAGGGGCGTAGCTGTGGAATCTTCCTGGGGGAGAGCTTCGCCGAATTCTGTGGTCCGGGCTTCTCTGCCTACGAGCTCGGGGGGGAGTTCGGACACACTTGTGTCATAGGGGAGTTCGAGAACGTGGTCGAGCTTCACTTGGCCCTTTTTCAGCTGCGGACCTGCTGGAGTCGCCTGCCTGCCGCTCCTTTACGGCCTCTCCGTCCTTCAGCTTGAAGGCTTCCTCTGTTCGGGTATATCCTTTGGTCCGAGCCAGCAAATCAGTGAAGTCCCTGGGATACTTCTTTTTCAGAAAAAACAGAAGATCATTCTTTTGAAGATCGCTCTTCAGGACGGTCATTGCAACTGATTGGTCCAAGTTCCGGACCTCCAATGCGACGGCGTTAAAATGGTTGACATAAGTTTGGATGGATTCTCTCTTCTTTTACTTGATGTTGATGAGGGACTCCGAACTTCTCCGTGAACGTCGGCTGCTGACGAAATGAGCCACAAACTGGTGGCTCATTTGATCAAAGGAGAAGATAGTACCCAGCTTCAATGCCGAGTACCAATTTCTTGCTGCTCCCTTCAAGGTAGATGGGAAAGCTCGGCACAGGATGGCGTCTGGCGCGCCATGGAGCAGCATCATTGTCCGGACGGCTTTCAGGTGGTCAACCGGATCCGAGGTTCTGTCGTAGCTTTCAAATTGGGGGAGCTTGAAGTTCGACGGGATCGGTTCTTGCATAATCTTTTGAGAAAAAGGATGGTCAGTACAGATATCTTCACCGTAAGCAGAGGGAGCATGGCGGAGCTCTTCGATCCGCCGGTTCATCTCTTGGAATCTTTGATCCAAGAGATCCTCTTGATCGCGAATCTCGAGGGTCTTTTGGCAGAACGGAGGTAGGGACCCTCCGGAGGTGAAATCGTGATCAGACAGAGGGCTCTCCGCCCTCTGCTTCCCCTTTTCGAGGGATACAGGGCGACTGGCCCAAGTGGGCCGTCTGATTGCTGGCTTCTGGAACTCCAGCGATGTTCTTTCCAGCTGCACAGATGCCTGCGGCTGCTGCTGCTGCTGCTGCTGCATGGCCTGCACCGCTTCGGTGAGGCCCCTGACCTGCTGAACCAGCAGGTCGAACTGCTCCATGCCGACTGCCATTGCCGGAGGAGCCTGAAAAACTGGAGACGAGGCTGGAGCCGACAGATCTTGCTGAGATCTGGCCATGGAGGCCATAGATCGCCTGGTGGATGCCTTTCGGGGAGGCATCAGGTTGGAATCTGATCGGAGAAGAAGAAGAAGATGTCGAAGAAGATGATCGGAGACAGTCCCGTTGAGTATTTCTTTAAGAACAAGGGTCCTGCGAAGACACAGCCCCTCCTTCTAGCGTCAATTCTGTTGGTGCAGAATTCCGCCGATGCCGGAGAAGCTGGAGTCGAGGGGATCATGGCCGCCGCCGGGACCTGCAAGGAAAGTCTAAACCGGAGTTGGGGGTGCTCCGGCAAGACCCTCCGATACTCAAGTCAGTACTCTGCTTCAACAGAAATGGAGCACTCGAATAGGATTTTAGCAGAGTTTAGAGATAGTGCTTAGAGCTTAGAGGAGAACATATCTGGGGGGTCTCTTTTATAGACGGAAGAGCGTAACCGATTGACAGCGACGTCCAAAACTGTCTGGTAGTGGGCCGTTCGGGGTCACGTGGAGTTTGTTACGGAGAGTAGTGGTGTCCGTTGTCGCGACTTGCCGGAGAGTGGTGGGGCCACGTAGAGTTTGTTACAGAGAGTGGAGTGGTGTCCGTTGTCGCGACTTGCCGGGGAGTTCGGATCGGACGGCTGAAGCTCGATTGGAACGTTTGGTGGAGCGGAATAGCTCTCTGTCTCAGCAATCTAAGAGAAGCTCGGATGTTTCCGAGGTTGCTGATGGATTAACTGTTGTTGGGTGCCTTAGGCGTTGATGCTGCAGACGAAAGTCATCTGCTATAGAAGCCCGGACGAAAACTTTCTGTTGGAGAAATCCGGCTGGAGTCCGATTGCTAGAGAAGTCCGTTTGGAATTTGTCTGATGTAGAAGCTTGTCTGAAGACTGTCCGCTGGAGAGATCCGGTTGCATGAGGAATCCGGCAGAAGGTCGACTGATAGCGGAATTCGGAAGGCACTATAGAAGGTTGACCAATAGAAGAGCCGGAAGGCATTGTGGAAGTTCGTCCGCTAGAGGAGTCTGGAGGATACTGCGGAAGGTCGACCGTTGAAGGGGTCCGGAGGAAATTCGTCTGTTGGAGGGGTCTGGTTGGCACTGTTGAAGTCCGGTTGGCGCTGTTGAAGGTTGATGGCTGGAGAGGTACGGAAGACACCGGAGACAGTTGGTCACTGTAGAAATCCGGCTACTGGAGCCCGTCCGTTGTAGAAGTTCGTCTGGAATCCATCCGCTGTAGAAGCTCGGACGGAGTCCGGTTCTTGCAGAAGTCCGGAAGGAGGCCGCTTACTGTAGAAGCTCGGATGGAGACCGTTTATTGTAGAAGCTCGGCTGAAGTCCGCTTGCAATAGAAGTTCGGACGGAATTCGCTTACTGTAGAAGTTCGGATGAAATTCGGAAGGCGGTCGACCACTGTAGAAATTTGGATGGAGTCTGGTTACTGTAGAAGTCCTGCTGCTGGAGAAGTCCGGACATTGACGAAGTTCGGAAGAAGCTCGGAGTAAAGTCGATCGTGACAGGAGGAAGTCTGGAAGAGATTCGGAGAGTAGTCGATCACTGTAAAAAATCGGCTGATAGTGAAGCCCCGAGAGCATTTGGAGCAGTCCGATAGACGACTGAAGGAGCTCATTATTGGAGAAGTCCGGAGAGTACGATAGGAGTTCGTCCGTTGGAGGAATTTGGAGGACACTGTGGAAGGTCGACTGCTGGAGGAGTCCGGATGGTACTGTGAAAGCTCGGACGGTCGGAGGAGTTCAGAAAGACGCCGCACAAGATCGGAAGCCGGAAGAGTCTTGGAGGGGTTGGCCTCTTACGAACTTCGGCTGGGGTTATTTTATACCCAACACTTGGGGTTATTTTATACCCAACACTGTACATAGAATATCTAACAACACATTCATACTTCTGCCTCTCTTCTTTTCCTTTTTCTTTACAAGTATCTGTTTGTTCATCAATATTTCTTTGCTCCATTCTAAAAGTTTTCCTTGTGGAAATGGAAGCGGGTTCTGGAAGCATGGCTGAATTCTTGTGAAAGATGTCTCAGTTGTTTTGTATGCGTTGAGGATCCACAATAGAAGACACCTGCAGTCCACAAATTATGAAGGGCATAAATAATACAAATGCCCCAGGTCACTTGAGAAATACTTACCTACATGAGAAGACTTGTGGGCATTGTCTAAGTTTGAGAACACTTTCCTCCAGTTTGGCCTTGCAAAGTGGGTCTGAATCTGTCATGAATGAGTCACAAATAAGCATACATATACTTTTGCTTGATTGCACCAAATTATAGCTGAAAGATAATTACCCGACTGCCAGAGACGATATCAACTCCATCCTTGGCAAGTTGTAGTGACTGAACCATTGCAATCAGAGCTGACCTTGCATCACCTACTTCATAGATACTGGTCAAGTAGTTGTGCATTTCTATAACATTCTGCAGTTTCCTCAAAAAATAAAAAATAAAATAAAATAACATTCTGCAATATCCAAACACTTTTAACCAGTTAATCTGCAAAGGGAAATGGAACTGAAGAGTAAAGGGTAAAGGAAGGAATAGATTTTCTATGAAGTACATTATCATCATTTTCTGCCACATCATTCATAGCACCTTTAAACCATTCAAAGGAACCTTGCTCCCTTGTTACCCAATAAAGGTAAGCTCTTCCAGACAATTTCCTTTGATGATGTTTAAATCTGCCTTGTGTATATTCTGTATTTCCTACATCAATTTCAAGCTTGTTAGTGTTCTTTTTGTTTGGTGCCATCTTTTATACATTCAAACAGTATTGCATACACCTTACCTCATTTGACTTCAGATTGTTGAGGAGATCCTTTAGTATGCTGATAAATGGAGTAGCACCAATTCCGAGCCTGATAAGCAAAAGAATATCATATTTTTTGTAATTTTGAGCTGGAGCACCATAAGGCCCATCTATCAGGAGCACCATAAGGCCCATCTATCAGGAGCTTTGGGGATCTGCAAGAGAATTCTATTTCCATGGGAAGCTGGGTCTTGCTGAAATTTTGCGCAGAGTGAGTGGGTAAAAACAATAATATATTTTGTGCTCACATAGTTTCTTGAATTTGAGCATCTGCTACAACTGTTGTTTCAAGTCTAACTAGGTTGGCCTTCTTAGACTCAACTTGAGACTCACGAACCTGAATCAGAGAAGTTTGCTTTAGTTATTCTGGCCTCCATAATTTAATATTCCCTAGAATTTCTAGTTGATGTTATTGACTTGACCTAACCTTTCCAAATACCTGAGCTCTGTTGTCCAGTCTCCCAAGGTCCGGATGTGAACACTCAAGTAGTCATCTCCTGGTGCAGAAGTGATGGAGAAGGAGTGCCTGTTAAAATATTCAAATTAGAAGCTGAATACAGGAAAATTACAATTTAGACATATTATCCCTGGAGCTAGTTAACATATACCGTTCGAAGGGTGAGGCATCTGGACACTTGACAAACAGGCACATTCCACTCTTGTATTTGAACCCTGGTGGCTTTTTGATATGTATTGAAGGGACATTGCCTGGATATATTGCTTCCTGTATGATACATAGAAGATATAAATTTATTCATTTTCTGTTGATTTAACAGTGAATGCTCATTCTCCTACTACTTGAGGCCATATATATCGAGATGAGTAGCTTACCTTAACAATGCTCACACGATAATTTTTCTCACAAAATTTTCCGAGTAGTCTTTCATATGCATAAAAGAGGACTGGAATCGATACATAAATCCATGTCTGCACAAACATTAGATTTTTTTTCTTCATATCATTGATATTTGGTGATAATGATGGGAAAATTTTTGTACCACAGAGAAGGCATGGCCCCAACATCTTCTTGAACCATTCCCTTGTGAGATAAATGAAGTAGGAATGCACAACAAGGAAGACATACACAAGCACCAGAAGATGGTGGGCATACCAAAATGCATTGACTCCAGCCAAGTGGTGCGGAGGTGATGGCAACTTCACCACACTTCTCCTGAAAGAATGTGTTGCTCGGGTGAAAGAGAATGTCATTATGATGACCATGAGAATACCAGTGACCGCTGGAGCGCTGGATAATAGAGTTGAATATGTGGGTTGCTGATAGTTGAAATTGGGTCTAATAAACTAATGAATTTTGGCTTTGGGCATGTGATTAATCTTGGAAAATCACATGGTACATAAGCAAGTATATGTGGACAACAATCCCAATTGTGATGGCCAATGCAATTGTCTGCAAAAGATAGCAAATCGAAAGAAGAATAAATATTGTGTTCAAGATCTTTTCTTTTCCATAGATTTGGTGGTGGAAGGGCTTCCTTACCTTGTGGAAGTTAATGTTGTCATCAAATGGGATGACCAAACTAAATGCTGTTGATCTGAGCCTTGTAAGTGTTTCAGCAAACGGGTAGGAGAATGAGTGCCATGTTCAGTTTCAGGGTCTCTGCTGCACCCTTGGCCACACAGACACAATAGCCCATCACTTCATATGCTGGTCTCCTCCTGTACTGGTAGAATTTCCATATAAATAGTGCTATGTTCAGTGCCAGCCATGGCAGAAGAACCCATATCCTCTTCCAGTTCTCATGAATGAAAACTGCTGTCTTGCTGACACTTCTCTTGATTGGGTTTCTGTATGACTTTGGTATCATTGTTCTCGCAAGTCTATGACTATGTTTGATTATATTCTCGTTTCCTTGTGAGTTCACCATTCCTCATAGCAATGTTTCAAGCTGCCAAATCTGGTGAAGTGATCAAGAATGGTTAGTATCGCTATCTTTTATTTGTTAGATCTCATGTTTGAACGAATTTGGCAACTTCTAAAAATTATTGGGAATTATAACAGGTTTCTCGGTGCCTCAATATAGCCAAGATGGTCAGGATCTAGTTCCTTCATTATGAGAGCAGCATAGGTGGCTGCGTGCCCCTTCAATTTTTTCAAGTTTGTTTGCTGAGGCACTCAAAAGGATGACCTTTGAATGAAGACAGATTTAAATCAATATTTACCCCAAATCTTAACTGATAAAAACAATTCTGGACAAGGAACTAACAGTAATTTAAAGGATTTCAACTTCAGACCTCTTTCACCTCATCTTCTGTAAGGTTTCCATCACCATTCTTGTCGCACCTAATGCAACAGATCAACTCACATCATGTAATAACTCTGTTGTCATGGTGCTGAAAAAGAGAAATGTAGGAGATGATTCCATGTCAAAGAATATCCATAGGCAAGAATCAAAGTTGTCTGTCATCTCTTCCCATAACTCCTTTAATTCATCTTTTGTAATTCCATTCTCTGGTTCCAGGTTCCTCTGTCTTGCTAAGGTGACAAAAAGCTCCCCCGCAAACTCCTTGGGATTGGCCATCCCTTTCCAAAAGAATTCAGCTTGAATTTTAGAACCACATAGCTTGAGCAGATCTTTTATTCTAGTTTCGCTACTTTGACTAGCTGTGGTTATTTACATGGAATAGAAATGTTGCCAAGACAAGCAAGCTTTAGTTATCATTGATGTTGAGCTAATGATGTTTATGCTATACTCAGTTAAGATCCTTTTCTCCTCAGAAATACTCTTCATTTGTGCATTGCATTAATATAAATTTCCATAACTGTCATAAAATGGTTGCTATACTGGTTCCCAAATGTAGTTTTCATATTCTTAGTGGTTATGATCTAGATGATTATATTTAGTGTCTATTTTGCCATAATATAACAATACAAGAAGCTGCGGTGACATTATGGACTAATTTGCAGGCTGATGCAAAGGGATACTGTGTGTACAAAATAATTCTATAACATCTGATGGTTTCATGTTGCTGTCTGTTCTATGAGTTTATCGAAACTGTTTGTATGAAATATTTTGTTTTTATTACTGTGCAGGATCTCAAAAATATGTACAGGGTGGATGACCTTTGCTTTCAATTAAAATTACTGGGAAGAAGGAAGACTCGCATGAATCAAAGGAGAGACTAACCAATGCAGCACCCAAATCTCTCCTTGGGTAGCCTACCATTGACCACAAATTGGCCGAACTGCTTCTCCACGGTCTTCCATCCATCCTCTTTACTCCTTGTCTCATCAAGAAAGCGAAAGCTCTTAAGCCCCGACTCTGCACCGGATTTCATCCTCTGCAAGCCCCTCCCAACTGGGTTCCTCCCCGCCTTTCTGATAGGCACTTCTGATGAGAGCCATTTCATCTCCTCAGTGTTCTTCAAGAGCTGCGACATTACGGCTATTGCAAAGCTTCAGTGCCGTTCAGGTCTCGGAGGTTTCAGGTGTGCCGGATTGGCTACAAATGCAATTGGAGCTTCAGGAGCTGATCGATCTCCAATGCTGTGAGTTTTGACGCTCTCAAGCTCATGCGTCGAAGAAGTGGCCAGCAGCACATCAACTTCTTCCTGTGATGATCCCATTTTTTTAATCTTAATTGGTGCTTGCAGAGCTCAACCGAACTCTCTTTCTTTGGAGTTGTTGTGGGCTCCAGAGGAGGTTTGGGCAGGCAGGGCCGGCTCTTGGGGCAGGTCAAACTCGGCGACCGTCTCAGGCCTCAGGCCTAGATCTTGTATTGATGTTTCAATAGGGTGTAAGGATGGTTTTCTATAATATTATAACAAAAAAAAAATTAAATAGGTTAATGATGGATTTTATACACTGCTTAACAAATATATCTATAGAAAATTATTGCACGTAGATTAATTTTTTAATGATAATTAATATTTAAAGTATGTTAATTTTTAATAGAGAAGGTTTTTTTTTTTTTTTTTTATTTAGCCTTAGGTCTAAAAAATGTCAGGACCGGCCCCGTGGGCAGATAGGGTGTGGTTAGAAAGAACGGGATAGTTACAGACGTTAGGGGTGGAGCGCAGCGCTACGGTGTGAACAGGATCTTTTGACGCTCGCATATTGTATGATATGCGGATCCGGATCTGCCGTCCATGTTTCTCACATTAAAGCATCTCGTCCGCAGATAATCAGCCTCGTGCTTCTTATTGGCGGATAGGCATCTGTTGTCCGCACAGAAATTTCTATGCACGCACCCGTAAAGTTTTCCATGGGTGATGCAGAGTTGTGTAGTGCTCCGCTCTTCAATATCTTGTTGTCCGAGATCTCGTTTTCATCTCACACAAAGTGATGTTACTCGTCTGATTAAAATAAATTGGTGTTTAAGCCCTGGATGTGTGCCTCAACCTCACCCTTTTGGCTGGATTCCAGCGAAGACGATAATGCTCTCTGATTATGTGGTCCAAACAATCTCGACCGTCAATTTAAGTAGAAGCCTTATGGTATGTTCCCTTCAAGTCACCTGTTGGTAGAACCAAACTCTTGCACCACCCAGGGATGCTTACAAGTTGTTACATCCGCTGGGTTGGGAGAGCCTTTGGATATGTATTTTTGACAACACCATCCTCTACAAGGCCTATGTTCAGTGCGTGCATGTCCTAGAATAATGATACATTAAATTGCATGCATGCATGATATTGAGGTGAACTTTCTAAAAGAGAGGTTTATTGCTCTTTCTAAGTCACGTTGTGATGTATTTTGATACATTTGGATGTGCTCATATTAGATCTTTTTAAGTCATGTTGTGATGTATTTTGATACATTTGGACGTGTTCATATTAGATTTGTACGAGTAATCTATTTTATCAAAAAAAATCTCATTGTATTGATCGCTATCAATTAAATCAATTGCGCTGGAGCATTGAAGAGTGGTATAATGTCATTAATGACTTCGCAAAGCATGGACCATATTATACATTAAGTTCCTTTCCCACTTTGTTTATGTGGAGCCACTTTTTCTAATTAATTGTAAAACATAAGAAGCCTCCTTGATCATGGAAAACTAGCCAAAAGAAAAGGGGAAGATTCTCCTTTGATGATTAAAAAGATTGAAAGGATATATGGTAAATGATTTTGATAAATGCTAGCATAAGCCACCAGCATGATTTGAGTTTCAAGTCATGCCTATCTCATGATAGAAGTTACCAGCACTTTGTGTTGCATAATAAGTATATATGCTCTTTAGTGACATAGCATGGCAATTCATGTGATCACAGTTTTGAAAGTTCATTGGTTGAGATGGTGGCAGAACCTACTTCAAGTAAAATTTTGAAGTAAACTCATACATAAAATATCACAATCATGTTAAAAGTTGATTCAGATATTAGGATTATGAGCACAATTTTTTCATTTTTTGGAATCAACCATTAATCGTCACTTTTTTCTGTTTGTTGATTGTCAAAGCGCAACAAAATAAAGTTATTTTCTTCTTTTTCATTTACCCTACTTTACGTGAAACACATGTTTTTATTTGGGGATAATATATCTTTTTTTTTTTTTGACAAGGACAGATGATCACACCGTTCTAGGGTAAGTATAGATCAGAGAATCAGAATACAAAATGTTATGAAATACCTGTGGATAGTCGTTGCTTTGCTGTCAGGTTCAGTCACCGGTATGCTCAGCGACAAAGAATACAACCTAATCCGTAGCACTGTTTACCTCCCAAAAGATGTACCGAACAAACATCACGATAGAGATACAAAGGGACCTTCAGATGTTACAGAGTAACGGATGAGCTTTTTGATACCTTGCTTCATCTCTGATCTTGCTAATGATGGTGGCAGAGTCACCCTTAACATAAATTCTCTCCATCTGAAGCTCTTTCCTTACGCGGATGATCTCCACCCAAGCGGTTCAAAGCTCCGCATTGGGGATGGATGGCTCGAAACGATGAAAGCCCCTTGCAGCTAATAGCCTGGCATCCAGACTTTAGATAACATAGCCCACACCACCTCTATCATTTCTAATACTTCCATCAAAGTTGACTTTAACAAACTTTAAGGGAAGAGACTTTCAGAAAATCAAAAGGATCCTTCAGATCACTGCAGGCACAGTAAGGGAGTTTCAGGATCTCGGGGTGATAAGAAAATTGTCAGTAGTGTCAAAACAATTATACTCTTCAGTTAAGCAAGAAACTTTCTCTAAAACTCGATGCACAGATATAAGCTCAGCTTCGAAGATCAGACTGTTTTTGGATAGCCAAATCTGATAGGTAATATATGCCATCCTATCACCCCCGAGCGTTCCTATGGTCATGCTCTGATGAATCGCATCCAAATTTGACAATAATATAATTGATGCTATCCTTGCATAGTATAAGTGGCCATCAAGGATATCTTTGATATTGGTTTATTATGGAACCTGCCTTGCTCGCATTCCTAATCATTTCGACTAATTAATAAGTTTGAGTGCAGAGTTTAGAAATACTTGTTTATGCGGTGAACTAATTATTTTAAAAAAATAAAAAGGTGCAAACCTGTCCACAAATGAGATGCCACAATCAGTTCTAAAGGAATACTCATACATGGTATCCTGGTCTTGTAAAGATTGCATAATCTCTGACATCTCAATATTGCATAGTCTCTAACGTCACCATTCTTAATTTGCTTGCGTCATCTCTACTTCTAAACCATAGAGAATACTAAGCGATACTTGTACCGGCTATTCAGCCTGTTATCCTCGTATAACATATTAGATATCCGAACATGCATCTCTATCTAGTTGTATTGTGAATAAGCTATTCGTACGATGAGAAGCAATATAAATAAGATATTGGTGCAATGAGAAGCGACATGAATAAGCTATTCATACGAGGGGAAGCAACATAAATAAGATATTTGTATGACAGAAACTATTGCTGCAAGGCTCTGGAGGAAAGTGGGCAAGATCAGTGCTGAATCGAGCTGGAATGCTGCTGAAGACTAGATCAATGTAGACCACGAATGAACCTGCAAAAGAAATCCTAAGACCGATGGAGTATTCTTTGGTTTAGGATCTTCCGATATTTAAGTCAGCTGGGATCTTGAGAATAGTTAGTGAAATGAAAAAATTGAAAAGCAAGAAGATAGATTTTGAATGAACAGAATGAGGACTCTTATTCTTTTCCGTAGAGGAGCTGAAAAAGATTCAGCAGAGTTTCAGTTCTGAGTTATGAACTTATCCCTCTTTATATAGAGGAGGCTTGCTTAGCTATTAAAAAAGTTTGTTAGCCATTATAAATTTGTTAGGCCATTAGTTTGTTACAATAGAATATCCAGTTGTATAAGGATTGTTGATTGCATTAACCTATGTGGAGATTTGCTGTAATATAGTTGGAAAATAGCTGTTGTTGAGTTAGATGACAGCTGTAAAGTAACTATCTGTATATTAGGATTATATCAATTTTGGACCAATGTTTCTTATGATAGATTGATAACTAGTTGAGCTGATCATCATATTTTGTTTAGAATCAATTTCGGTCAGCTCAGATCGGTATAGAGTTCAGCTGAGGGTTATTATAGATCAGTATTTAGCCGATCTAATCTGAAAGTATACTTACAATTCAAATAACTCTGATGTTGCCATGTGATTTGATGACGAGGCCGATTTATCTGTACGAATAGGAACCAACATGAATAAGCAACATGAATAAGGTGCATCCTTATAAGTTTGTCACAGCAATAAAATGGCTAATGAAAGGCATGTCTAACAAGTATAGAATGGCATATTATTCGGAATAAATTGATCATCCCAGTTCAAGATCTAGAATAAATATCAAACACAACAAAAATATTTGTTGAGAATTACAAGAAGAAAATAATTATAAAAAATCTAAAAGAGAAAAATAAATTTATTCAAAAGAAAAAAATAAAGACCAAAGCAATAAGTTTGGCTTTCCTCACAAATACGCATCACAAAAGAGGCTCCACATATGAAAAATAATCTCCCATCTCTTTTTCTTCCCACCCTTTCCATATTTTGGACATGCCAAAGATTCCTTTAAATAGAGCATCACAAGATGGGATGTGTGGCTTCTATTTGAACTCAAAAATCAAAACCCACTAAAATAAAATCTTAAAAGAAAATAATTAAATAGAATAACATTATGAATAGAATCTTAAAGTTATTAAAACTAATGACCAACTAAAAATAGAATCTCAATTAGATTAAAACTTGCCAACGAATCTCAACTATAAGTCTTGTTGTCCTATACTCTAATCCATTTGCCAACTTATTTACACCTAAACCATGGTGCCATTCTCCAAACAGACACATATATAGACATTCTTCTCAAACTTGTTAGAAATACATCAAGTCTCTTCTTTATTGGACAGATGGTTGTTAGGGAAGTTAAGGGTGTTGAGTTCTTCCCTCACACTAAACTTTAGCATGGCAGATTCATAGTAGGTATATAGAACTTGCTCTTGCATCACACAAACTAATGGAAGCCAATGGCTATATCAACAAATATAGATCGACTAACTTTTAGGGCAAATGTCAGCTCAGCAAACACATACATATTAAGAAATTGATCAGTGAAATATTATCACCAAATCAACCTGGTTTGACTGCCATTCTTCAATTATTTTCTATAACATTTTTCATTTAATTATCTCCCCTATACGTATTTGTGCTTTCTTTTTTTATAATCACTTAAATGCATGGATGTAAATGGGCTGGGCCCAGGCTGGGGTTTGAGAAAGTGCCATAAGATTGGGCTGGAAACCAGGCCTGACCAATACAAAAGTGGGCTCTTAGGCCTGGCTATTTGCAACCCTTCTTATATAGCACTCAACTAATGTTGATGGTGTCATGTGTGTTCTGCAATAAAAAAAATAAAGGGAAAGAAAGGAGAGGTAGAAAAGTGAGACTCTAACCTTGTGCATTAAAAGGAGCAGCACGTGAGAGAGCAGCAGAAAATTAGAGCGGTGGCACAGCAAGGAAGAGAAAAAAAGGTTCAAAAAATAGCCTTCTTTATTAGAAGATTGGACAGTTGATTCTATTTCAATTTTGATGAAATTTCAGTATATTATTTTTGACATCGAGAGCTACAAGTTGAACGATTATAATCTTTGAAAGGCCTTCTTCATAAATTATTTCAAATACCTACATTTGGTGAGATCTGTCATCTATTCTTGTTTATCATGAAAATCTATCTTATTGATGATGAATATTTTTGTTGTGAAAACTAAAATTTAGTTTTGAAGATATATTTGTATAGTCTCTAATTAGTTTAGAGAAGATATGTAGTAATCTTATTATTTTATATAGGATTAAGTATGGGTTGAGTTCGGTCGGATTGAGAGAAAAATTTTATCCGATCGAACCTAATTAAGTTGAAGAAAATTCAACCCACTACTGATCATTTATTATGTATAAACCGTTTGAAACCCAAGTGAACAGTTTGTAACAGATTTGGATGAGTTGTGCCAGTTTAGATTTCAATATTGACCTAGTATTGATTTTAAGTCTCATGTTGGCCCACTTAAGGTTATTTACTTTTTTTTTGGATCAATTTAATGCAAAAAGACCTAAACCTTATAAGTTACAAATCTTGAGTTTATTTTTGAATTTGTACAAAATAGAATAGAAAAAAAATTTTACTCATCTGAAAGTAACTACATTTGAAAGTTTTCACTTCAGAATTATCTTAAATTGATATACTTATATTAATAATTCAACATTAATATTTTCATAAATCCAAATAGGTGATGGAGTATTTTATCGAATGAAGTATTGAAGTCTAAATGATACCATTCCAAAATAAAAGTAAGTTTGTGAAATACTACAGCAGTCGGATTCGGTTTCACATGGGTCAAAAGTATAGGAACTGAATTTGACCGTAAATAATCAATTTTTTACAAATCCCAACCCAATGCCACCTAATTTATCCCTTTCAACCGATCGAAACTGATATTTATTGGATCAGATTGGGTGGATTTCTTTAGATTTCAATTATTTGCTCAACTCTAATTTTATATAATAGAGATTCATAATACAAATCTAGTGTCTTTGTGCTTGATTTGATTTATATTTGTTGGCTGATATTATTGAGTTATTGCCTATTTTAATTAGCACGTAGGGGGTAGAATTTATCCTGAATATAATTGTATTTGCTCCCTTTCACCCCAGCAACTAAGGGCTGAAAAAAAAATAACTATTGGGCAATAGGTCCTATACTTATATGACAATTAGCTAAACAAAGATTAAAATGTTTGCAAATGAATATAATGCTTAATTTCTTAGCCCCTCAAAATCCAAACAGGCAATATAAAGCTTCTTGTGGCAAAATAAAGGTACAGTAGGATGTTTAAGGAGATAATATTAGAGGGAGAAAGTAGATATGAGCTTCTTATGGCTATCCAACTACTTGATTGGATCGATATTTTTCCAAAGCTTATTAGTGTGAAGTGTTTTGCATAGCACTACATGAATAGCTGATTTTCTTTTGAGGAAGATATTGAGAGCTTTTTTCATGCTAAATCTATCAATAAAGTACAACCATCAGCTGATCTCAAACTCTTCTTATTGAGGGATGGATTTTTTTAAGCTCTAAAATAAGAAAAAAATGAGTGTTGAGAAGAGTTAAGCTCAAGATCCAAACTCGAAACATGATTCTAGCCCTTTGATCTTCCAAATAAACAACAAAAAATAGCTCCTCTCCATGTTTATCTTTTTAATTTTAGAGCTTGGAAAGGAATAACACTTTCCAATATGTTATTGTAAGGAATTTAAGTTAAATTGTCTCTATATTATCCCATACATATGCTCCATTTTTTTTTTTGGATAAACAACTGCTCCATTCTTCTTTAGTGCACTACAATAAAAATAATTTTTGACGATAAATTACTTGTGGCGTTTCTTATTATATGCTACTAAAATTATATGTTTTACTACATTTTGATAAAAATACTGCTATCTTTCAATAATTATTTTTTTATTAGTGGTAGTTTATTATAAATGTCACTATAAATTTATAATTTATGGCATATTACTTGAAGTGTAAAAAATCAAAACTATTATTATGGCATTTAACTACTAATGTCGGTAAATAATATTATAATTTATAAAATTTTAAAAAATTATCTCTAAATCTTAAATTATTAATTTTTATAAAAAGCTTAGTTTAGTCATACTGATTTCATAAAATATATTATTATACATATATATTCTTAGCATTACTTATTTAATGACATGAATATATGTTAATAAGTTAAATAAGCTATATTTATATATTAATAATATAAATTATAGATTGGTGGTTAAGAGTTTGCCATTTAAATAAAAGATTACTGGTTTGAATCCTTCTTTTATTGTTATTCTATAATATATAGTTTATTTTTTGATAATTTTTATTGGCATATAAAAAGTACTGGTATTAATATTTTAAGGGCACTTACATATATTGCTAAAACAAAAATTTTTATCAATATTTTGTTAAAAATATTGATAATTAATTACTGATACTATCTTAAGATAGTACATAAAAAATGCCATAAAAAAATCGATAAAAATATTAGCAGGGTTCTTTCTAACCTATAACGGCACTTAAAAATGTCGCTAATGGCCATTTTTATTGTTGTGGTGCCAAATTGACCAGATTTATGAGAGACTAGTGACTAAGTCGAAGTCTAAGCCTATTTAAGAAGTCGGCTTCATTTACATATAAACTTGTTTTCATGATTGCAAATATCTTTTAGACAAATATTTCATTGACATTTGCTTAAACATCCTTTCTATCTCTCACTAGTAGTATAAAATGATGGCATGCTATATTAAGTCTAGGATCATAAGTTTGAGAGATGGATATAGCTTCTTCTCTTTTGCGATAGCCAATCCTAATATAGAGGACATAGAATAAATTTATAATAAAATAATTTCTGAAATTTGAACAGTTTAAGTGCTTACGTAGTTAACTATTTTAGGAAATATCTATTTTTTTTGAAAAATAAAGTTTCTAAATATGTTAATCTGAACAGTGGTGTATATGCTTTATTATAACAAAATTCTAGCCATCAGCACATAGTTCATTTTTTGTTTAAAAAAAATCCTACTTAGAAACTATGCTTTGCTATACTTCAATGCTTATAACTGATTTAGGGTGGAAAAGAAATTTAATGGATGACTTAACTATGTCAATAGATGAAATGTCTGGGATATTCCTTTGGTGTCTATCCCTTCTTCTTATCATCATCCTTTTTTTTTTTTGGGAGCAAATCTTGCTATCATTTTTTTTTACAATCAAATAGCGTGTTCAAGATGCAGTTCTCATGACTCATTCAAGAAGAAGCAGTATTTCATCAACGACTGATTAAGATGAATAGGGTCTCTAGTCCTTTTAACTGATCAAGTGTTAGCAGTTTGTCTGCTTTATTGCTTCCTTGAAATTTTATGTCAACTATGCCCCATTCAAGACCTTAGAGAGTATGGATAGGGGTATGATTTTTGAAGTTTGCGAGAAACAAAAAATGAAAATGTTGGTTGTGACATACAAGATGGCCTAACATTTTCTTGATATTTGCTAGACCACAATGGAATGGCTGATAGCTATTTTAAAATTTAATTAACTCATGCTCAAGATGCAATTTCAAGCATGATTTTAGTTAGACAATGGCTAAATTGGAGCACAGCAACACCTTGCATTGATATTGATAATTGGCATTTTCTCACGATAGAATTATTGATATTTTTTTATTAGTTAGAAAATAATGATGAGAAGAGCATCATCAATTAGAAGTAACTTCAGTTTACATCAAAAAACCAACATGCCTTAGATTTTAACCAAGAAACTCCTAAATATTTAGGATGAATATAACAAGTAGCTGCTTTAGATCTTCATATAAGTTTAGCCTAAAATGTCAGAACTTAGAAGTAACTATGAACCAAGTCCTCAAGCATCCAAAAATAATCTAGGTGGAACCAATGTAGATACTACTTTTATCTACACACGCGCGTGTGCACACACACACATACATGAGTTGTATTTTAATGTGATTTTTTGAAATTTTTTAGATGGATTTTAAGAATTTATCTTGAAACATATAAAATATCTAGATTTATTATATGCAAGTAAAAAATATTAAAAGATTAAAAAATAAAAGTTTTTTTTTTGAGTTTTTAGATTAATTTTAGGATCCTATATTAAAATATTTAGAATATTTAAATTTATTATATATGATTCAAAAAACATCCAAAGATCAACATAATTAAACTTGATAGTTTCAATTGTATAATATATATATATAGTTTAGAAAATTGATAATTAAAAATAGATTTAAAATTATGTATTATATTTGCTAATTGATTTTAAGATTTAATATTATAATAATAAATAATTTATTTATGGGCTTGGATTTGCTCGAGACATGTTGGGCCAAATTGGTTTAGTGTTATCCTATAGATTAGACATGGAAAATAGTGGTCAAGGTTGGATTAAAATATTGTGTTCATTTATTATTTTTAAATTGAGTTTGGTATATTGTTGGTTTAACTAAAGGTCAGTTTAGAGTTGGGTTGATAATATTTCAGGTATGGAATAGTATCTCATTATGTCCAATAACTGACATATGCAAAAAATTTTAAATTATTTAATTATTTTTTAAGAGATAAAATTTATATATAAGATGAATTTAAAATCAATCGGTATCTCCGATGTTTAGTGATGTAAATCATGCTATACAGTTATAGGGCTACAGTAAAACTTTGTAGTGATATTTTTATGTATAATCAATATAGTAAACATGATTAACTCCCTGTATCATGATAGCTATAATACATTTTAAATATAGATTTTATTAACTAAAAATAAATATATCATTTTTTATTTAAAAAATAACTTTAATGTGTCTATTATTTCGAGGTATAAATTAAATAGTATGGTTAAAGATGAACTTGGTGCAGCAATCTTTATCATTTTTGTAAATTAACTCAATAACTAATTGGTGTTCCAACACTTCATCTTGTAATGAATACAAAATATGATAGATTTAGTTAATCAGTTGTTATCAAAAATATCCACAATAATATTTATATTTTAGATTATGGTTGATTTGCAATTTCAATGATGGCATATATAATTTCAAGGTCACCAACATATTTTCAAAAAATGAATCTTGACTTGATAATTTGCCAAAAAATTCAGGCTTCAAATCTTTTCATCTTAGGTTCAACAAAAATCTATTATTTCAACCCCTAAAAAATAGATTTATATCGATCTTTTTCAAAAAATACCTCTTAGAAAATCATCGAGCATAGTTTGGTAATATATCTTAATTATTAGTTTTTTATTTTTTTATTCTTCTAGAGGCAATTTCATTTCAAATATTGTAGTTTATTTATTTAATTATTTTGATTCATATTTTGTTATGGAACTCAACTCAATAATACTTTAATAAAATTTTTTGGTGTTCATATTTTTAGGGTAAATGGAGAGGTTATGATTGATGAAGATTAGCATGGATATAAGTTCATTAGTTAGTAAAAATATTACATAAAAAAATTTATATGTTGATAAAATATTTTAATTTTTTTTGATTTAAGCTAAATCCTGCAAAGTATGGCTTGCTTACTGGTTTATAGAATATATTAAAGCTTAGTCGGGAGATTTTCCAATGCCCACATGTTTGTCAGTTTTGTGCTTACGGCTAGGGGTTGGCAATCGAATTAGGTCGGATCATAAATGGGTTGGATTAGATACGGATCGGATCAAAAAATATCAAAACTGAATCCGATCTATTTATTAAACAGATCAGATTTTTAAATCTGAACCTGACCCATTTATTAAACAGATCACCCGATCCGACCCGTTTAATCTGTTTATTAAATAGATAACCTGTTTAACTGACCCAATCCAACTCGTTTAACCTGCTTATTAGATGAACAATCTATTTAACCAAGTCGATCCAACTTATTTAACCTATTTTTAAATAAGACAAACATCACAAATAGCCAGCATATTTAATTTAAGACAAAATATACCATTTCAAATTGGAAATACATTATCCTTAAAGGAGAACAAATGCTGCCATTGTTAACATCATCATTACTTCTTAGATCTAAATTGATGGCAGACTCTTTATCCATCTAGATCATATAATGAAAGTTTATATTAACCATAAAAAAATTAAAAATAGTTAGAACATCAAAAAAAGAAAGAGGAAGAGGAGGCTCAGATTTAGTATTTCATCTATAACTAAATCAAAATGACAACAATCGCCTATAGAAGAAGGCCGTCCAATATTATTGATGTTAGAAATAGTTGAATCAACAAAAAGATATTCCAAAATCATCATAGTCTCTCTACACAAATTTTAAAACAAATCTCTACACATTTTGACATTCAGAATAAAAAATAAAAATAAAAAGAATACAAAACAGAATACAAAACTAATGGGTGGAAAAAAAAAAATATCTTGGAAGGATTAAGAAAGTATGGAAGGAGAAAAACCTAAAAAAGAAGAAAAAAATCTTAGATCTTGAGCGGCCAACCTCCCTCAGCGATGGCCGTTGGGGAAGAAAGGGCACCGACTGTTAGAATTTCATAGGAGGAGCATGCATGTAGATTTCAAAAACTTCTTTTCAAAATAATATAGTGAAAAAGAAGATTAAAATTTTTTTAATCTAGAACATGCATGCATAAGAACAAAGCACATAAGATCTAGTTCATATGTAGAAAATAACACATACTGATTTTATGCTGAAATTAAATATATGATTGAATCACGTACTTCGCTAATCCTTTCTTCAAATCTAGATCTTAAAGAAGATACGTTCTCTCTTAGCCATACAAATATCTAACCTCTATAGGTATCCACTCAGGATCAGTTTGGATTGGTCTTTTTTGGTGTAGATCTTTCTTCTTTAAGAACGATCTCTCTACGAATCTGAACAAAGTCTGGATCTGTGATCAACTCTTTGATTTTTTTTTTGATCTTCTTTTCTCTTCTTTTTCTTAATCTCCTTCTCTTGATCTTGAAGCAATCAAGATCTGAAAATCAGCAAGGAAGAGGGGCACCCAAACCATTTTTGGGTGGGGAAGATGGTGGACATCCAAGGGCTTGGATGTGTGAACCAATAGGGAAGAAGAAAGAGGGCGTGGGGGGCTGTTTGGAGGCTTAGAGAAATCTGAAATTCTGATGTAAATCACTTAGGGGAGGGCCTCTTAAATAAAGGAGTAATTGGAGTCCTAACCAAAACCAAATCAGCCACTTAATATGAGTCCTAATCACATTAGGACTCCTAGTTTCTCTCATGCTTTGACCACACCCAAGTGAACAAAGGGGGTGCCAATACTTGGTGCACTCTAGGGCTCTCTCTTACACACCAACCAGAGGAGGAGGTGCACCCCTCCTATGTCTTTCATGCCATCTTTCAAGTGGGCATAGCCACAGTTGATCAAATCAAGTTGTGCCCCATCCAATTAAATCAAGAAATTGACTAGGGGATTGGATCCTTAATTTACATGATCCAAAACTCTAGGCACCCAATATATGGAGCCCATGAATCTAATTCATTTAGGTATTGAAAATTGTATCCTAAAGTCAATCATTAGTCTGTTGATAGTTGTGCTCATATATATAAATTATATATGAATTATAATTAATAAATATTATTTGACTTTTTCATCACTTTGTGTACATCTTCTTGTTGAACTTCTGTGTTGTGATAAAATTTTTAGAACTATTTTAATTAATATAGGAAGATATATCGTTTAGTTCTTAAATCTATTCACGATCAAACAATACGCTATTACTAGGATGATAGTGATTATCAAGTGTAGGTCATTGTATGCTATATGGGTTGGTTGTCCTCTTAACCAAGGAGTATGGAGACATTGATATGGTATGCAAGTGAGATGTAGGAGTATATCTCACTGAATGTGATCAAATATGGAGTACTTTACTGTCAAGAGTAGCTTACGAAGGATATGGGTATAAGTATCCTTCCGACCTGAGATCACCACGGTGACTTGCAAGCAACTCTCTATGTTTTGGTGCTAGACAATCTAAATTTTTAATTCAATGATGAAAAATTTTTGGACACAGTCAAATGCTTATGAAGTCGGTGTATGAGTCAAGATGAAATTGATTCCTCTGGATTATAGGAGATAGTGCATCACTGTATTTTAATTTAGTAAAACCTCAATTGGGGTAATTCATATGATGGATTTGAAAGATTAGAATACAATGTGGATGACTCATTCATGATTGACAGTGAAACCTTAAGTCATCCTGAGCATTCAGGATCAAAGAAATGAATTATTTGGAAACCATATGCCAATGGGTTCTTGAATATTGCTTAGTAATCATTCGATCTATTCGGATGTCGGGTATGATTGCTAGATGGTCACTTTGATTAGTACAAAAATTTATTCCTGTGCTACTAGCTTAGGTTCGAACTTCTGGGGTCACACTCAAAAAGAGTTTCTAATTGATCATATGATTGATTAACGATTGAGAATCATTTAAGGATATAATCGTCAATTCGATTGATGATTAACTTTATGCAAAAATTATAATAAATTAATTCACTGATAGTTAATAAATTATAGAAGAATTAATTAGTAATTAAATTATTGATTAGCTTAATTTGATTGAGCATTGAGGTTTGGATCAAGTCTAATTAAATTAGATTTAATTAGTTTTGATCCGATTAGGTTATGAGATGACCTAATCGCTAAGGATGTTCTTGCAAGATCTTCAAAAGATCTTTTGAAGCTCTTGCAGATCAGATCTAGATATGATCTGCAAGAGCTTCAAAAGATCTTTTGAAGATCTTACAGATGGTCTAGTCATGCATCTCATCTATTTCAGATCTAATTTTATTTTTATTTATCTGATATTAATGTATTTCAGATGTCACATCAGATGTGATTGGATCTGACATCAAAAAAATTAAAATTAAATCTAAGTAGATCTAACATGTATGAGATGCATGACTAGACCATTTGCAAGATCTTTGACCTGAGGTACATCGACAGTTCACCTTGAGTGTGTTATAGTTTGACTACATCATAACTCAATCTCCTAGCCATTCGAAACCCTGAGGTGTATGTTGGCTGTAGCATATTCATTGTAGGAATCAAATTGCATCAAGATGGGATCTATCAACCTCGGTAGATGAGAGGAGTAGTCCTATGATGATCGAAAGATTGAATCCTTAAGCCCATGGCCATGGTAGAGTGAAATAATGGAAAAAAAATTTTCATTGAGGTTTCACATCAGACTCAGATCGATCGATTGATTCATATGACTGATGTTGGGTTTGACAAGTTCACCTTAACCCTAATTCAGTCGGGACTCATGATAGAAGAACTCAATCACACAGGTAGCTGCATTGAGAGGTTTGTCTTTATTTCTGATGGGTTGCCACCATATACTGCTAGGTATCACTGATGAATTTTAGGAGCAATTAGAATGATCTTGATGATCGATCATTCTAATTGTCTGAATCAAAAGAGTTCTGATCCATCGAAAGGAGTTTCGATGATGTTGATGATGAGATCATGACATGTCTCATTACCATACAGAAATAAACCTAACTGGATCACACAAACAAGAGTTAGAGTCTGGATGTCATCAATTGAGTAAGTCCAGTTTGATTAATTTGGATTAGATCTAAATAGGTTCAAGAAAATCATGCTAGCACACGATTGAGCCTAACTTTCTCCTCGTATAATCTTTTCTATCTCGACTGAATCAAATGTGATTTGACTCACCCAGAGAATCTTGAGAAGATTTCTCTCAGTCTGACTGAAGCCAGTCCAGCTCAAAAAAATCTTATCTTAATTCATGAGATGAATTTAAGACAACACCTGCTAATTTCTATCACCTGTCATTTTCATTTTAGGATATCGGTCAAACGTTGACCCATGGACCTTGGACTGAAGGCCACTTGGCAAGAGATCATTGGAGAGTTTTTATGGAGTGTCTACCTGCTAATTTTACCCTCAAAGTGGGTGCCATAATCAGATATGGCATGCGCCCCAAGTGGATAAGGATAGAGTCCCATAAGATGAGGACTCTATACCTTGATTGACTCAAACTGTTGGGCGCCAATCTCATTGTGCTTATCCAGTGTTGGCACCAACAGTAGGAGGGTTTGGTGGGGTTCTTATCTGATATGATCAAATGACATCACTCCACTAATCAAAATTTTTTCAGAATTAATTAAAATTTTCTGATTGGTTGAATGATGTGGCACTGCATGGTGCAGCAGGGTCTATTTAAACCCTATCTGCACCTAGGGTTTAGAGACTCTGCTCAATACCCAGCAAAAATGTGAAACCCCTCCACTTCTCTACACCCCCTCTACTCCTCTTCCTTCCCTCTTCACATCCAAGAGGTTGGGCATCCATCTGGTGCTTGTCCAAGGCGTGGTGGCTCTTTGATTAGAAGGCTGTAGAGATTTATCGAGAAGCTGCTGCTCCAGCTTCAGAAGATCTTTTGAAGATCTTTCAGATCAGATCCAGATCTGATTTTTGGAGCAAAGATTCATGAGGAGAAGATGATCCAGACCTGCTTGAGTGGATACCGATAGAGGCCAGATGACTACATGGCTATTTTAGAACCTCGGGCGTTGCTGCGATCATCTACAGGATAATCTAGTTACCCTAGAGGTATTTCTCTAATCTTCAAGTTTTAGATTTAATTTTAGATTAAATATCAGATAATAAGAATCAGATCTAGTAGATCTTAGATCTAAAATTAAGTAGGTTAATTTTTTTTAAAAATATTCCATCCCAGATCTCATTAGATCTGGAAGATCTTACAAGAAAAAAATTGATTTTCCCTTCAACTGGTATCAGAGCCAGGTTGATGGCTCTATTTCAGATCTAATTTAGATCTGATTTTTATTTTTATTTATTTGATATTAATAGATTTTATATGTCACATCAGATATGATTGGATCTGAAATCAAAAAATTTAAAATTAAATCTAAGTAGATCTAACATGTATGAGATGCATGACTAGACTAGGAATAGTTTAAACTATGAATAGTCTTAAAATTTTATATTTTAATATGATTAAAATATAAATTAGATCTAATTTATTCTCTAATTTTTTGATATTATAAATATTATATTCAGATCAAAAAATAAAAAATAAGATTTAATTAATTCATAAGATTGATCTGCTGCATGCCTAGACTAGTTGTAGAATTATTCTAGTAACTGTCTAGAATAGATTTTATATTGAATAGTTTAATTTAAATTTTATTTTTTAGATGTTACATGTGATGTATCAGATCTGAAAGCATACTAATTAGATCAGATTTTAATACATGAGATGTATGCAAAGCATGTATAAGTTAGATCTGAAATTATATATGTGATATGTAACTTAGATCTAACTAGTTTTGTAGTTAAATCAATATTTCTGATTAAGGTGTTTCTCATGGCTGTCCGATCATAAGAATAAAGTAGGGTTTAAGACCCTCTCCTCTCATTCAATGGAATGCTCTTATGGCATGTAGGGGTGCTACACGTTCATCCTTAATCAGAAATCAAACTTACTTTTCTACAAAATTTTAGATCCTGAAACTCTAGGATTTATTTTACATATTTTATTTTTGAACTCAAGACTTAATTAATGAATTAAGCCTATAAAATCAAATTAGGTCTAAAATTGAGAATTTTAGATCTAAGTTATTTTCATAAAATTGGGTTCGGGCTTGGGTAGCTCAATTAAGTCTAACGGTTGATCAAACCGAATCAAAAGTTAGTTAGGTGGGACAATAAAAGCTAATAATTGATCAGTCTAATAGGATTAAGTCTAGGTCAAGGTTGAATCATATTTAGATGTGACTCGATCAAGTTAAGATCTAATTTGGCTCAATGGTTAGAGCCTGGATTGTAGGCTAACTCAATTGGTTCTGGTTCGATAATTTGGTGTTTAAGGTAAGTTAGATAGATGCGATCGAATGATTTTTAATTGAGAGCTACTCGACTTGAATGCATTCTTGTCGAGTTAATGGCATATCCCTTCCATCGGTCTCACTTACCTGACCATATATGTTGACCCAGTTCTGATTTGAGATGACTAACAATTCGAGCTAACCCATGCCACTAGATTAGTCATAATTGTTATGACTATGTCAAGTCAAGTTTAATGAGACCTAAATTAAATCTCCCTAAAAAAATATTAAGTCTAAGGTTTTCCACCATTGTGGATGTACGGGCCCTTTTTGGGGTTGATTATTTTCGACTGGTTACAGTGGCTCTGTTGCACCGAAAAGATGCAACCATGTCTATTAGGCATTAGATACTACGGATTAGAGGATGGGTTGTACTCAATATTTCGGATACGGTGAGGGACTCAATCAAGAATCTAGTTCGTGCAAATGGTGGGTCTGACTTAACTAAGGATTAGAGCAATATTCTGAGCACAGTGAGCTTCATGAATTAGAGATCAAGTTTTGGGTGCACCATGATTAGAGAATCATTGGATAAGAATTATCCACTCATCGGTTGACCCATCATCAATAACTGTTAGGTGAGGTGGTGAGCCAGTCGGTAAGACCGCACCACCCACTAGAAATCACTAATCATGAAGATTTTCACATCTCTACCTAGGGAGTGTAGGGATCTGAAAAAATAGTGGGAGCCTAATTTATTTAAAAATAAAACTCTTAAATAAATTGATTAAGTCTAATTACAAAATATAACTAGAAACTCTTAACTCTCTATAGGAAACATGTCTGTGTCCAACCCCTTGACCAAAATACTAGACACCCACAGATTGACTGGACCCAATTTCAAGAACTGGTTGAGAAATTACAGAATTATTTTGGGTTTCAAAAAACTGACCCATGTCTTGGACCAGGACCCACCTGCCATGCCAGCACGTCCGACTGTTGAACGGAGAGCATCTCTGGAAAAGTAGACGGATGAAGATAACAAAGTCAGGTACTACATGTTGGGTGTAATGTTTGATGACTTGCAGCGCCAGCATGAGAATATTATGATTACCCACCAAATATTGGCTCACCTACAAGAGTTGTTTGGTGAACAAAGTCACGTAGCCAAGTATCAAGTCTGCCAAAGACTTTTTAAGGCTAAAATGCGTGATGGGCAGTCAGTCCAAGATCATTGTTTGACAATGATCAAGGATCCTGAGGAGCTTGAGAAGCTCGATATCATCTTAGACAAAAATTTTTAGATTGATGTGATCCTTCAGCCCTTGTCCGATGCATATGGTCAGTTCATCATGAACTTTCAGATGCATAAGATGCAGTATACCTTGGTTGAGTTAATGAACATGTTGGTTACGACTGAGCTTTCTTTGAAGAGTTCAAAAGGCTCAGTTCTTACTGTGGAGCAGACTTCTTCCAAGAGAAAGTCTTTTGGAAAGAAGAAAAAGTCTGTGAAGAAACAGAAGGTGGATGGGAAGAAGAAGAAGATGGAACCGAAGAAGAAGGCTGCTAAAAAGGAAAGATGTTTCCACTGTAATTCAGACGACCATTGGAAGCGAAACTATCCTTAGTACTTGGCCACCCTGAAGAACAAGAAGGATGGTCCTTCTGGAGGTATGCTTGTTATAAAATCTAATCTTATGGTTTTCTCTGCATCTAGTTGGATATTTGACTCTGGTTCCAGTGCTCATTTATGCACTTTTATGCAGGATCTTGAGGAGAGCAGGAGGCTGAGGGATGGAGATATGATCCTACGCATTGAGAACGGAGCAAGAGTTGTTGCTGTGGCCGTGGAAACCTACCCTCTGCATTACCATTAGGATTAGATTTAGTTCTTAAAGATTGTTGTTATGTGCTTGCAGCAAGCAGAAATTTGATTTTTGTTTCATGTTTAGCACAAGAAGTCTATGTGATTAGCTTTCATAAGAACCATTGTAACATATTTTATGAAAATAATAAAGTTGCAAATGATTTTCTTATTAATGGTCTCTATCAGCTACATATTGATGTATCTATATTTCATATCGAGCAAAATATGAATGTCATGAAAATTAAAAAGCCCAGAGATAGTCTAAATGATAGGTATCTGTGCCACCTAAGGCTAGGTCATATAGCGGAAGACAGGATTAACAAATTGGAAAAATTCGAGCTATTGAGTTCGTTGACTTTCTTGTCATATCCAATTTGTGAATCATGCCTTCAAGACAAAATGACCAGGCTTCCTTTTACAGGACATGGGGAAAGGGCCACAGACCTACTTGCCCTAGTACATACAAATGTGTGCGGCTCATTTGATATGCTGGCTAGAGGCAACTATATCTACTTTATTACCTTCATCGATGATATGTCTAGGTACGGGTATGTGTTTCTAATGAAACACAAGTCTGAAGCCTTTGAAAAATTCAAAGAATTCAGGCATGAGGTAGAAAAATAAACAGAAAAGCTCATTAAGGTTCTTCGATCATATCGAGGAGGTGAATACCTTAGTCGGAAGTTCCTATACTATCTTAAGGACAATGGCATAGTCTCTCAATGGACTCCACCTGGAACGTCACAACTCAACAGGATTTCAAAATGGAGGAACCGGATCCTATTAGATATGATTCGTTCCATGATGAGCTTCACGGATCTCCTTGAGTTTTTTTGGAGATATTGTCTCATGATAGTAATATATGTATTGAATAGGATTTTCTCTAAAATCGTTCCTACCACACCGTATGAGATATGGCATGGTAAGAAGCCAAGTCTGAGTCATCTCAGAATTTGAGGTTGTCCGGCTCATGTCAAGAGACAGCAGGCGGACAAGTTAGAGTTCAGATCTTTTAGAGCTCGATTCATAGGATATCCTAAAGAGTCATTAGGATACTATTTCTATATTCTGGAAGACCACAATGTGATTGTGAATCGACATGCTATTTTTCTTGAAAAATAGTTTATTCAAGATAGTGGCATCGAAAGAATAATTAAGCTCAAGAAGAATGTCTCCCAAGAGCAACGAGCTAAAGAACATGAGGAACCCAATCAATTAGAACCAGTCCTAACACAATCTCTTTCACCTCGTAGATCGACTAGGATTTCTCGTCCTCCTAAAAAGTACTTAGGTACTATACAAGAGAAAGTAGAGAAAATATTCCTCACAGAAAATGAGGCTCATGGTGATGAGCCCAAGACCTATGATGAGGTGATATCAGATATTAACTCCGAAAAATGGTTAGAGGCAATGAAATCATAAATTAACTCGATGCACTCAAATCAAGTCTGGACCTTGGTAGATCCACCTGAAGATATTATACCTATTAGGTATAAATAGATCTTCAAGAGAAAGATAGGTGTAGATGGGAATATGGAGACAGTCAAGGCTAGGCTAGTAGCGAAAGGTTATAGTCAGTGCGAAGGCATTGACTATCAGGATATCTTTTCGTCTGTAGCCATGCTAAAATTCATCCACACATTGCTTGCTGTTGCAGCCTATTTCGATTATGAAATATGGCAGATGGATGTGAAAATGGCGTTCTTAAATGGATATCTTGAGGAAGATATCTATATAGAATAGTCGCTTAGTTTTACATCCAGTGATGATGATCACAAGATCTGCAAACTGCAAAGGTCAATTTATGGACTTAAGCAAGCATCTTGGAGCTGGAATACTCATTTCAATGATGTGATCAAAATATTTGGTTTCATCAAGAATGAGGAGGAATCATGTGTGTTCAAGAAGATCATTGAGAGTGCAGTTGTCTTTCTCGTACTATACATAGATGACATCCTCCTGATTGGGAATGATATTTTCATATTGACCTCAGTCAAAATATGGTTGTCTAAGGAGTTCTCTATGAAAGATCTAGAAGAGGCATCCTTTATACTGGGTAATAAAGTCTATAGAGATAGACCAAATAGGATGCTAGGACTTTCACAAAAGATGTACATAGAGGAGGTGCTAAAAAAATTTAGCATGAAAAACTCCAAAAGAGGTTTAGTACCTTTTAGATATGACATTCATCTCTCCAAGAAGATGTGCCCTAGCACACCTGAGGAGATTGAACGCATGAGCAAGATCCCTCATGCTTCCGCAATAGGGAGCCTCATGTATGCCATGCTATGTACACGACCTGATATAGCCCATGCTGTGAGTGTCACAAGTAGATATCAGTCGAATCCAGAAGAAGAGCACTGGACTTCTGTGAAATGTATCCTTAAGTACTTGAGAAGGACTAAGGATATGTTTCTAGTCTTTGAGAATGGAGAACTTCAAGTTCAGGAATTTACAGACTCAGACTTTATGTCTGATATAGATGATTGAAAGTCAACATCTGAGAGTCTGTTCATTTGTAATGGTGGTGCAGTCAGCTAGAAGAGTTTCAAACAGACGGTAATTGCTGATTCTATCATGGAGGCAGAGTATATTGCTGCATCGGAAGCTGCGAAGGAGGCATTCTAGTATAAGAAGTTTATCGCGGAGCTTGGAGTGATGTCATCGGATGCCATCCCTCTTTACTGCAACAATAATAGCACCATAGCCCTAGCTAAGGAGCCAAGATCTCATAAAAAATCCAAGCATATCGAGCGACGATTCCATCTGACCCGTGATTATCTCGAAAAAGATTATATCGAGGTTAAGAGAGTCGACTCCACAGACAATGTAGCAGACTTACTGACAAAGCCATTAGGTCAGTAGAAGATCAAAGCCCACCTTGAGAAGATGGGACTTAGATATGTAGCCAATTGGCATTAGATCAAGTGGGAGTTTGTTAGATGTGTGCCCTAGATGCCAGATTGGCTGATACATTCCTGTACAAATATAAGGATAAATTTATAATTTTGACTATAAATAAATAAAAAAAATTATTCTACTATCATATTGTGTATATTATATCTGTGATACATCCTTTGAGTTAGTAGAAATGTTAATTCATATTTTCAAGAGTTGAAAATTTAAGGCATGAATTTTCATAACTAACTCATAAATAGCTCATGACCATAGGATCATCATGAGGATGGTGATCATTCCAGAAAGTTGGTGTACGATTGCTTCCTTAGGATAGATGTGTCTTAAGTCTATAGTGTAGAGACATCGGAGCGAGAGTATAGATATTCGTTGAGAACGAGAGTACTGAGCATGACCACCTCGAGCAGTCATAAGAAAGTCTACCTTCTCGTCGATGACTAGCTTGATGCTGCAGTTATGTGTCTAGTTCTTTGACCTGAGGTACATCGACAATTCACCTTGAGTGTGTTATAGTTTGACTATATCATAACTCGATCTTCTAGCCATTCGAAACCCTGAGGTGTATGTTGGCTGTAGCATATTCATTGTAGGAACCAGATTGCACCAAGATGGGATCTATCAACCTCGATAGATGAGAGGAGTAGTCCTATGATGATTGAAAGATTGAGTCCTTAAGCCCATGACCATGACAGAGTGAAATAATGGAAAAGAGTTTTTCATTGAGGTTTCACATCGGACTCAGATCGATTGATTGATTCATATGACTGATGTTGGATTTGACGAGTTCACCTTAACCCTAATTCAGTCAAGACTCATGATAGAAGAACTCAATCACACAGGTAGCTACACCGAGAGGTTCATCTTTATTTTTGATGGATTGCCACCATATACTACTAGGTGTCACTTGTGGATTTTGGAAGTAATTAGAATGATCTTGATGATCGATCATTCTAATTATCTGAATTAGAAGAGTTCTGATCCATCGAAAGGAGTTTCGATGATATCGATGATGAGATCATGACATGTCTCATTACCATATAGAAATGAACCTAACTGGGTTACATAAATAAGAGTTAGGATCTGGATGTCATCAATTAAGCTAGCCCAGTTTGATTGATTTGGATTAGATCCAATTAGGTTCAAGAAAATCGTGCTAGCACACGATCGAGCCTAACTTTTTCCTCGTGTAGTCTTTTCTATCTCGACTGAGCCAAATGTGATTTGACTCACTCAGAGAACCTTGACCAGTTTAGAAAAGTCTTATCTTAATTCATGAGATAAATTTAAGACAATACCTGCTAATTGCTATCACCTGCCATTTTCGTTTTAGGATATCGGTCAAATGTTGACCCATGGACCTTGGACTGAAGGCCACTTGGCAAGAGGTCATTGGAGAGTTTTTGTGGAGTGTCCACCTGTTAATTTTACCCTCAAAGTGGATGCCATAATCAGATATGGCGTGCGCCCCAAGTGGATAAGGATAAAGTCCCATGAGATGAGGACTCTATGCCTTGATCGACTCAAACTATTGAGCGCCAATCTCACTGTGCTTATCCAGTGTTGGTGCCAATAGTAGGAGGGTTTGGTAGGGTTCTTATATGATATGATCAAATGACATCACTCCACCAATCAAAATTTTTTTAGAATTAATTGAAATTTTTTGATTGGTCGAATGATGTGGCACTGCATGGCGCAGTAGGGTCTATTTAAATCCTATCTGTGCCTAGGGTTTAGAGACTCTGCTCAATACCCAGCAAAAATGTGAAACCCCTCTACTTCTCTATGCCCCCTCTACTCCTCTCCCTTTCCTCTTCACATCTAAGAGGTTGGGCATCCATCTGGTGCTTGTCCAAGGCATGGTGGCTCTTTGATTAGAAGGCTATAGAGATTTATCGAGAAGCTGCTGCTCCAGCTTCAGAAGATCTTTTGAAGATCTTTCAGATCAGATCCAGATCTAATTTTTAGAGTAAAGATTTGTGAGGAGAAGACAATCCAGATCCTGCTTGAGTGGATACTGGTAGAGGCCAGGTGACTGTATGGCTATTTTAGAACCTTGGACATTGCTGGATCATCTACAGGGTAATCTAGTTACCCTAGAGGTATTTCTCTAATCCTCAAGTTTTAGATTTAATTTTAGATTAAATATCAAATAATAAGAATCAAATCTAATAGACCTTATATCTGAAATAATGTAGGATAATTTTTTTTTAAAAAAATTTCATCCCAGATCTCATTAGATCTGGAAGATCCTACAAGAAAAAAGATAGTTTTTCCTTCAGTTCTATTCCTGATTTGATCTGGACATGGGCTTGATTAATTTCTAATTGAATTAGAATTTAATTAAGTTGGTTCAGTACCTAATTAGATTAGATTCTAATATCTAATTGGGTTGAACCTAAGTTAGTTAGGATGAACCTAATTGGATCAAGATAAGTTCAATTGAGTTTGAATTTCAAATCCACCCTTGCATCGACAACCTCATCTCATGCTCCTTCTGCTCTCCATGCAAATTCTAAATTTGCATGGAGAAATTCACATGCCAATGTATGTTTCACACCCACTTTGGATGAGGATTATCATGACTTCAAATTAGATTTGAATTCAAGTATTGATTAGGTTGTTTGAATTCAAGTTTGAATGAAAACTACCTAACAATCTTATTCTTATCCATTATGGGATGCCACCTTAAGAAGGGAACCAAATTTGTGTGAATAAAGAGATTGGTTTTATCGTGAGAATTGTGTTCTCAGAAGGGGGCGTGAAATAGAGAGGGGGCGGTGTTGGAATTTCATATAGGAGCATACATGTGTGTTTCAAATTTTTTTTTTAAACAACATAGTGGAATAGAAGATTAAAATATCTTTTAATTTAAATCATATATGCATAAAATATAAAATACAAGGATCTACTTCATATGCTGAAGTTGAATATATACTGAATTTTATACTGAAATTAAATATGTGATCGTGTTACGTATCTGTTTCATAATTTTTTTCTTCGAATCTAGATCTGAAAGAGAGTACATTCTCTCTTAGCTGCATAAGTATCCGACCTCTATGGGTATCCATTCAGGATCATTCTGAAATAGTGCTATTTGGTGTTGATCTTTCTTCTCTAAGAATAATCACCTTGCGAATCTGAATGAAGTCTGGATTACGATTAACTCTTTGATTATTTTCTTGATCTTTTTCTTCTTTTCTTCTCTTGCTTTTTTTTTCTTGATTATGAAGCAATCAAGGTCTAAAAACCAGCAAAGAAAATGGGATGCCCAAGCTCCTCTTGGGCATGGAGATGGAGGATGCCTATGTTAGATAAGTGCCCTAGAAGCCAATTATTGGTTGGCATATTTTATAATTTTAAAGCTTAATTTTATATTTATAATATTTTTATATTAATAAATTTTTTTTTATTTTAATTATGTTTGTGTCCATGATTTATTCTAAAAATTAACAAAGATGATTTTGTATATTCTCAAAGGTGTTGAAAATTTGAGACTAATATTATTAGTGGTTCATTTCTAAATGCTCCTGATCAAAGAATCATCATGAAGGACAGTAACCAATTCATTTAAGATTGATACACGATTCACCTCTCTTATGGACAGATGAGTCTCAAGTCTACAGTGTAGGGATACTAGGGTCAGAGTGCGGATGGTTGTTAGAGAATAACTTGTATCGAACGTGATCAATATGAAAAATCACTTGGATGTCTATTCACTCATCAGTGATTATCTCGATGCTGCAATGGTGTGAGTGATCTTTTGACTTGTGGTGTCATCAGCTATTCACAGTGAGGCTATTGAGTTTGACTACATATTTTCTTGGTCTCTAGTTATTTGGATCCTTATTGTATATGTTGGCTACAGTAGATTCAGGTTCGCTGTTAGGAGTAAGATGCACCTAGAAGGAATCTATTGATCTTGATAGGAAAGGAGAAGTCCTATGTAATTTACAATACTGAGTTTAGAAAGTCTTTGGTCAAAGCAAGTGTAAATACTGAAAAAGAGTTTTCATGAGATTCACAAATGAATTTAAGTTGAGCTAATCTAGCATATAACTGACGATGGGGTCTGACGAGTTCTCCATGAACTCCATCAAGTTGGGACTCATAATAAAAAGACAGAATCATACGATAATTGGATCTAGAGATTCACAGTTTCATTCTACTGGGTTGCCACTATATACTGCTAGATATCACTGATGGATTATGGGACTCATCAGGCATCGTCTTGATGATCGATGACTCTCGTAGGGTAGAGTTAGAATTGTTCCAATCCATCGAAATGAGTTTTGATGATATTGTGATGGAGATCATAATATATCTCACTACCAAATAGAATAAAACCTTTGGGGTCATACATTAAGAGATTTAATCTTGAGTTAACCAATCGAACTTGCGAAGTTCTAATTAGATTATGATTTATTGAAATCATATTGGGTTTAAGAGAACTATGCTAGCACATGGTTAAACCTAATTCTTCTATGGACTTGGATTCTTTATTAGATAAGGATTTGATCAAATCCATAGTCTTGAACCTAATCTAAAGTCATTGTGATTTAGGTTTAGCTGGGTATCTATTTGAGGGTCCAAAAGGATTAGATTAAATCAATGAGTTGGCAAACTAATCTCTTTATTTTTTCTCTTATTTTTTCTTTTGTGGTGAGGATTAATTGGAAAGAAGAGGAGGCATAAGCCTCCCCTTTTGGAAACTCCAAGGGGCATCATCCCTTGGAGAGGGCGTGAGAAAGTGAATGGGGCCCACCCCCTCTTTTGCCTAGGCATGGAAGGAGAGAGAGAAAGGGAGCATTCCATGCCCCCTTTGTTGAGCACTCAAAACCCTAAGGGGCGCCAAGAGTTGGTGCCCCAACTATTTGCCTAATAAATCAAGTGGCACCCCTCATCTTGCCTTATAGGATGAGGATGCCACATTCACTTGACTTTTGAGGCAAGGACCTTTCCAATTAGCTCTGATTTTTTTAGAAAAAATTTAGATTAAAAGGTAAGAGACCTTATGAGATAAGATCGAATCTTTCTAGCTTGATTAGATATTGATTTGGAATCAAGAGAAGGCCTATTTAAGGAGATGGTCTCCTAGGGTTCAATTATTATTGAATTTGTGTGAATTAAGACCTCCTCCTCTCCTTCTCCATGCCACCCCTTCTTCCTCTCTTTCTAATGCCCAAATGTTGGGCATCCCATCTTCCCACATGCCCAAGGTGAAGGGTGGTTGACTCTACATCAAAGAAAAGGAGAAAGGCTGCAGTTCAAGCGTTGAGATCACAGTTAATAATCAAGAGTTGATTAAAGATTCAAAAGGCTGAGATTTTACTTGAAGAAGAAGGATCTATAATAATAAGAAAGATTCAAGGTTGACCCCGGTGGATACCTGTAGAGATCGAATACGTGTGCGGCTCAAGAATCTTCAGATCTAAGATCATCAATTGTGGTATATTTCAACCCACGCAAGGTATTGAGATCTGATCTCAATTTTATTTTAATTTTTAGATTATATGCATGTCTTAGATTTAGGACTCAGGTAGATATAGATTGGATCTATTGCATGTCAAGTTAAAGGGTTTAACATAAATCATTTTTGCTGCTATTTCAAGAAGTTTTAAAATCTATGCATGCAACACTATCTGATTTTCTAATAGTGATATCAGAGCCACTGATTTTTAAGACATGTATAATCTAATTTTTATTCTTTAATTTAAAAGTTTAGATAATTTAAAATTGATCTTGTGCTAGTATAAGGTTGTTCTGGTATACGATTTACCTCCTATATTGAAAAGATTGTTCTAGCACAAGATTGATCATTTTTAAGAACTATTTTCGAAACAATTAAATCAATCTTTTAGATCTAAAAATTGATATATATGATATATCTTTATTCATGTTAGATTTAAAATTAGAATGATTAAATATTTTTATCAGACTGGTATAAGGTTGTCCTGGTATAGAATTTACCTCCTATATTGAAAAGATTGTCCTAGTTCGATGCGAACTGATTTTTTAAAAACTATTTTCAAAATATTTTAATTATTATTTTAGATCTGATTTTATATATATTTGATATATATAATTCTTATTTTAGATCTATAATTTAATATATATATGATATATATTTATAGTTTAGATCTAAAACTTGATATATGTGATATATAACATTAGGTTTAGATCTAAAACTGTTTCAAGATCATATGCCACTAATGCATATAATGAAACATATTCTAAAAAATATTTTTAGCATCTAAAAAGTATGTAGCATGTGGATATGGGTTGAATAAATTAGGTCTCGTGATCAAACTACAATAAGGGTCAATTGATTACATCAGGCTAGAACCCATTATTGATTTTGAGCAGTTGATTAACCTAATCAATGGTTGGTTAGGATTAGATCAAAGGGGCTCAAAGTCGAGTTTAGTTGTAGTTGATCATATTGATTCACATTTTGATGTGAATTAATTGACTTAAGATAAAATTTAGCTCAATAGTTCAGGCCCATTTCAATAAGTTAACTGATCGATTCTAATCAATCAATTTGGTATCTAAGGTAAGTATCTAGATGGTGGTTATTTAATTAATTCCATTGTCAGATCTGACCATTTCGTTGGTGTCTAAAGAAAGTAATAGGGAGACCCCCACTCATCTTAACTTACTTGATCATTTTAAGAGATTCAATTTCATACTAGATTACTTATTGACTCGAGTTCACCCATGCTGACTAGGATGATCAGGCATATGGATGTGCTGACCTGAACTTAATCAGTCAGATATCATATCTATTGATTTTAAAAGATCTAAACCTAAATCTCCTTACTAAATATTAAGTCTAGATGTCTTCCATCATTGTAGAGATGCAGGTGCCTTCCTGTTGTTGATCGTTCTCGACTGGTTACAGTGATTTGGTTGCATCAAAAAGATACAATCACTCTATTAGCATTTGATATCTCGAGGTAGAGATGGGATTGGACCCAATAACTATTAGGTGAGTATCTCAATGACGGCTTTACATCCACTGGTGAACGATGGGTCTAACTTAACTAAAAAATATACCAATAACTGTTAGGTGAGGCTATAGGATTTAGAGACCAAACCTGCTGTATCTTGCTTAGTGAAGCAATGACAAGGTGTTGTCCCCTCATTGGTCTATGCTTATCAATAACTGTTAGGTGAGGTGCGTATGGATCAGTGGGACTATAGTATCCACTAGAAATCAATCGCGTATAGATTTTCATTTCTCCACCCGAGGAGTGTGGAAGATTTAAAAAAATAGTGAGAGTCTTTGTTTGTTTTTAAAATTTTTAAAATTTTTAAAATAAATATTTATAAGTATAAATATCTAAATAAAAACTATTATCTTTACAGATAACCATATCGAGTGTCAACCCCTTAGCTCGTATTCTAGACACAAATAGATTGACTGGAACGAACTACAAAGACTGACTTCAAAATTTGAGAATTGTTCTTAGTTTTAAGAAACTAATCCATGTCTTAGACTAGGATGCACCTATGTTACCAGCTCATCCATCTCCTAATCAATGAGTTACACTTGAAAAGTGAGTGGATTAGGATAATAAGATGAACTGTTATATTCTAGCATCCATGTCCAATGATCTTCAGCGATAGCATAAAGACATGAGGACTACCAAGGAGATATTGATTCATCTACAAGAGTTGTATGGTGAACAGAATTGTACAGCTCACTTTGAGATCTCTCGGAGACTATTCAGAGTAAAAATACATGATTGGCAGTCTATCAATAATCATTATTTGATAATGATTAAGGATATTGAAGAGCTTCAGAAGCTCATGATGAACATGGATAAGAAATTATAGGTGAATTTGATCCTCCAGTCTCTTCCTGAATCGTATGGGCAGTTCATTATAATCTATCATATAAATACGATTGATAGCACTTTGTCTGAATTATTGAATATGTTGGTGACAGTTGAGGGCACCTTGAAATGTTCAAGGGGTATGGTTCTAACTGTGGAGTGGGCTTCCTCTAAGAAAAATCTTCTTTCAAGAAAAAGAAGAAGCTAGTGAAAAAGCAAAAGAACAAGGCCAAGTTTGAGAATTAAATTTTGAAGAAGGCTGATGATAAGGGAAAGTATTTTCATTGCAATATCGAAGGCCACTGAAGAAGGAACTGTCTGGCCTACCTAATGACTGTGAAGAACAAGAAGAAGAATGGGCCTTCTGAAGGTACATCTGACTTGCTTGTAATTAAAACTAATCTAGCAGTTTTCTCTTCTTCTAGTTAGGTTCTAGATTCTGGTTCAAGTGCTCATCTGTGTACTTCTATGCAGGGTCTGGAAGAAGTTAGAGGACTAAGGAAAAGTGAGATCACTTTCTAAATTGATAATGGACTAAGAGTTGCTGCTGTAGCCGTAGAGACTTACCCTCTGCAATTACCATAAGGGATTGTTTTAATTTTGAAAGACTACTATTATGTACCTATAGCCAGTAAGAATTTAATTTCTATATCTATGCTAGCATATGATAACTATAATTTTTATTTTAATAAAGATATTTATAAATTTATTTTAGAAATAAAATTGTTACACGTGAATTTTTGATTGATGATCTTTATTATTTGCATATGGATGCGAGTGTTCATATTAACAAGCAAACTGTGAATACTTTAGGATATAAGAGACTTAGAGATAGGATTAGCCAAAAATATCTATGGCACCTTAGGCTAGGCCATATAGGAGAGGACAGACTCAACAACCTAAAGAAAGATGGTCTTCTCAAGCTCTTGACTTTTGAGTTTTATCCGATTTGTGAATCTTGTCTTCAAGAAAAAATGGCTAAGCTGCCCTTTGTGGGACAAGAAAAAAAAATTACTGAAATATTAGCCCTGATACACACTGACGTGTGTGGTCCATTCGATATACAAGCTAGGGTGGCTATATCTACTTCATAATTTTTATCGATGATTATTCATGGTATGGTTTTGTATATTTGATGCATCGAAAGTCTGAAGCTTTTGAAAAGTTTATTAAGTTCAGACATGAAGTAAAAAAATAAATCAAAAAATTCATCAACATTCTTCGATCAGATCGAGGAGGGGAATACCTTAATGGAGAATTTCGGGCCTATCTCAAGGATAATGGCATAGTCTCACAGTGGACACCTCCAGGAACACCTCAGCTTAATGGGATATTCAAAAGGAGGAATCGGATCCTATTAGATATGGTCCAACCCATGATGAGCTTCACAGACTTTCTATATTTTTTTGAGGATATGCATTACTTTCTGTAATTCATCTTTTGAATCAGATTCTCTCTAAATCTATTCCTATCACTCCATACAAGTTATGGCATGGTAAGAAGCCATCTCTTGGATAACTCAAGATTTGAGAATGTCCGGTCCATGTCAAGCGACAGCAAGTAAACAAGTTAGAGGCTAGATCTTTTAGGGCTCATTTTATTGGGTATCTTAAAAAAACTATAAGATACTACTTCTATTTTTTTGAGGATCACAATGTGATTGTGAGCTATCATGCTGTCTTCTTAGAAAAAAAGTTTATCCAAGATGGAGGCAGTGGGAGGAAGATTGAGCTCGAAGAAAAAATCTCTGAAGAGCATCGAGTCCAAGAACTTGAACCCAGTAGTGAGCTAGTAGATATGGTACCTCCTCCATCTCGTAAATCAAGTAGAATCTTCCATCTTCCTAAAAAGTACTTAGATATTCTTACAAAAATTTATAGGAAGCATTCCTTATGGGAGATAGGGATATTAGGAATGATCCCAAGACTTACGATAAGGCAATATTAGTTATTGACTTCAAAAAATGGATGGAAGCGATGAAGTTAGAAATTGACTCCATGCATTCCAACCAAATTTGATCCTTAGTTAATCCACCTAAAGGTATTGTACTTATTGGGTGTAAATAAATTTATAAAAAAAAATTAGATTGGATGGTAAGATAGAGATCTAAAAGGCAAGGCTGGTCATGAAAGGTTATAGTCAACGTGAAAGCATTGACTATCATGAAATCTTTTCATCCATAGTCATGCTGAAATCTATCTGCACTCTGCTTGTGATAGCAGCTTTTCATGATTATAAAATTTGATAGATGGATATAAAAACTACCTTCCTAAATGAATATTTTGAGGAGAATATCTATATGGAGCAGTCTTTGGATTTCACATCTAGTGATAGTGATCACATGGTTTGAAAGCTGCAAAGGTCCATATATGGATTCAAGTAAGCATCTCGAAGTTGTAACACTCACTTTAATGATGTGATCAAAATATTTGATTTCATCAAAAATAAGGAGGAGCCATGTGTATATAAAAAAGTCAGTGAGAGCGCTGTCATATTCTTCATATTGTACGTGGATGACATCCTCCTAATTAAAAATGATATTTTCATGCTGACATTGATCAAAGTATGGTTGTTAAAAGAATTCACCATGAAAGACTTAGGAGAAGCTTCCTACATTCTTGGTATAAAGATCTATAGGGATAGATCTAAGAGAATGATAGGACTCTCACATTGAATGTACATAAAAGAGATGCTGAAGAGGTTTAGGATGAAAAACTCCAAGAAGAGACTTTTGCCCCTTAGACATGGCATTCATCTCTCCAAGAAGATATATCCTGACACATCTGAGGAGATCTAGTGCATGAGCAAGATTCCTTATGCATCAGCAATAGAGAGCCTCATGTATGTCATGTTATGTATACGACTTGATATAGCCCTTGCCGTGAGTGTCACAAGCAGATATCAGGCAAATCTAGGTGAAGAATATTGATTACTGTGAAAAATATTCTTAAGTACTTGAAAAGGATTAAGAATTTATTATTGATTTTTGTTAGAAGATTGAATCTAAAAGTTGAGGGATATCAATTCAAACTTTATTACTGATGTCGATGATAGAAGTCTATATTGTGGTGTATTTTCTTGTATAATGATGGTGCGGTTAGTTGAAAGAGTTTCAAACAGTCAATCATTGCAAATTCAACCATAGAAGTCGAGTACATCATCATATCTGAAGCTACCAAGGAAGCTTTTTGGTTCAAAAAGTTTGTTGCAAAGTTAGTTGTGATGCCATCCGATGCCATTGCACTGCACTATGACAACAATGGTGCCATAGCCCTTGCTAAGGAGCTCAGGTCTCACCAGAAGTCCAAGCATATAGAGTGGTGATTCTACATTATACGTGAATATCTGGAGAAGAAGTTCATCGAGGTGTAGAGAGTTGACTCCATGCATAACATGGCAGACCTGCTGACCAAGTCTCTCAGCCAGTAGAAAATCGAAGCTCACCTTGAGAAGATGATCTTAGGTATATGGCCAATTGGCTTTAGGTCAAGTAGGAGTTTATTAGATAAGTATCTTAAAAGTCAATTATTGGCTGACATATTTTATAATTTTAGGACTTAATTTTGTACTTATAATATTTTAATATTAATAAAAAAAATTTTATTTCAATCATATTTATGTATCCATAATTTATCTTAGAAATTAACAAAGATGATTTTGTATATTCTCAAAAGTATTGAGGATTTGAGACATACATTATTAGTGGTTAGTTTCTAAATACTCCCGATCAAAGGATCGTCATGAAGGATAATGATTAATTCATTTAAGATCGGTGCACAGTTCACCTCTCTTATAAGCAGATAAGTCTCGGATTTGCAGTATAGGGACATTGGGGTGAGAGTGTGGATGGTTGTTAAAAAATAATTTGTACTGAGTTTGATCAACATGAGAAATTACTTGGATGTCTACTCACTCATCAGTACTTATCTCGATGTTATAGTGGTGTGAGTGGTCTTTTGACTTATGATATCATCGGCTATTCATAATGAGGCTACTGAGTTTGACTGCACGTTCTCTTGGTCTCTAGCCATTTGGATCCTTACTGTGTATGTTGGCTACAGTAGATTCAGTTTCACTGTTAGGAGTAGGATGCACCTAGAAAGAATCTATCATCTTGGTAGAAAAAGAGAAGTTCTATGTAATTTGTGAGACTAAATTCAGAAAGTCTTTGGCCAAAGCAAGTGTGAATATTGAAAAAGAGTTTTCACAGAATTCACAAATAAACTCGAGTCGAGCCAATCTATCATATGACTGATGATGGGATCTGATGAGTTCTCCATGATCTCCATCAAGTTGGGACTCATGATAGAAGGACTGAATCATATGATAACTGCACCTAGGGGTTCACACTTTTATTCTACTGGATTGCTACTACATACTGCTAGGTGTCACTGGTTGTTGCCCAGCTATGCAACCCAAGAGGGGGGGGGGGGGTGAATTGGGTTTTTAAAAAATTTAAGCTTAACTAATTACTTATGAAAAGTATTTGTTAAAAGCTTGATGAATGAGGAGAAAGACTTTAGTTCAAGATTAATTACCTAAAGCAAGAATGCAAGGATATAATAAAGAAATAAAGAGAAACAATAAAGCACACCACAAACACAAGGATTTATAGTGGTTCGGTGCCAACCTTGCACCTACATCCACTCCCCAAGCTCCTACTTGGGAATTCCAATCCACTATACTTGTATTCAATCCGAATACAAACATCGGAACCTCTGACACTAGCTATCCCAAGCTAGTCCACTTGTTTCCCGGATACAAGCCAACCCAATACACTCCGATTTCAGGTTCGGATCAACCTTCCCTTATTTTGGAAACCCTCCAAAAACAAGAACAATTACTCACAAAGAGTAAGACAGTTTAGAGCAAAAATAAGTACAAGAATAGCTCCTTAAGTGAGCGAATATAACATTAAATGCACTTTACTCAAATGAAGAATCCCCTTTTGGATTTCCTCAAGGTGGTTGAAGAGTTGAATGAATGCTTGAGGAATAGGTGAGCTTTGATTGAAGGCTTCTTGAAGGCTTTGAAAGAGCTCTTGATCAAGGTTGAAAAGTTGGCTTGAAAAACCCTCTCTTTGAATGCTCTTGAATGCCCTTTTGAACGCTCTTACCTTTCTCTTTCAAAATCTCTTGTATGTCTCTTGTGTATATTGTAGATCTCTTGTATCTCTCGTGTATATTGTAGATCTCTTGTATCTCTCGTGTATATTGTAGATCCCCCTTCTTGTTTTTCACCTTTTGAAACCTTTTATAGCTTTAAGAAACAAGGGAAAATATTTTAGGCAGAAAAAGAGCCGTTAGAGCATTTAAAGTGAGCATTAAAGGCAACTAAAATGAGCAAAAAACTAGCCGTTGCGGATAATTCCCGTCGCAGGGGTCGACTCATGCTTCAGGGGTCGACTCATGAGTCGACCTCTGTTGCAAAAACCAGAGATTTGGGTTTCTGGATATTTTGGCCCAAAACAGCAGAAGTCGACTCATGAGTCGACTCATGCCTTGTGGGTCGACTCATGAGTCGACTCACAGGTCGTGCCAAGTCAAAAAACCAGCGTGCCAAGGGAAATTTTAGCGTGCCAAGCAGCTCATTGTGCCATGAGTTGATTCATGAGTCGACTCATGCACTTCAAACATTCATAACTTCAAAAATATAAGTCCAAAAATAATGAAATTTTTATCAATAGATTACAAATCATTTGTTCTACCAAATGATACTATCAAATCAGAATTTTAGTAAAATTATAATTTTGCCCCTGAAGAGCATAAAGACTTTTTCAAATAAAAATATTTGTATCCCTTCAATCTGCTTTGTAATCATCAAAATCAATCTAGGAGCAACAATCTCCCCCTTTTTGATGATGACAAAATACTTGAACAAAAGCATTTATGTGAATGTATTATAGATTTATATGCTTGAAAAGAGTATGAATCTTTTGGCATGTGATATAAATGGTCATATGCAAGAATAGTTTGCCCATTTGCTTAAAGATTTGAAGATATGCTCATTGGATTATGTGATTTTGGTGTTAGAGTAGAAAACTTGTTTTTGTTATCAGATCAAGCTGTATTTTGAAAATTTGCTCATTCTCATTTGATTTTAGTTTTAGCATCAGAGCAAAAAATAATTATGTGTGCCAAAGCATGTTTAAGAGTTGATTTGGAAAGTGTATTAGATCATTTTGAGTTTAAGATGTATCAGAGCAAGAGAAAAATAAATTTTGCAATGTATCAAAGCAAGAAAAATAATTTTACAATGTTATCAGAAAAAAATTTTACAATGTATCAGAGCAAGTTAAAAATTTTAAGATGTATCAGAGTAAGTTAAATTTCTTAAGATGTATCAAGGCAAGTTGAATTTCTTAAGATGTATCAAGGTAAATAAAATTTCAAAAGATGTATCAGAGCAAGTTGGAATTTTGAAGTATATCAGAGCATATTTAAATTTTTAAAGTAAATCAGAGCATATGTAAAGATGTAATTTAAAAGTTACTTATTTGCATTGTACTTAGCATTGTACTTTTGATATTATTCTTTAAATTCTCTAATTCATTCATTAATTTCTCATAATTTATAATTTTACTTTTGATGGGTTGCTTTTTCTTTAATTGCTCATAATTTATGATTTTGCTTTTGATGGATTGCTTTTTCTTTAATTGCTCATAATTTATGGTTTTGCTTTTGATGGATTGCTTTTTCTTTAATTGCTCATAATTTATGGTTTTGCTTTTGATGGATTTTTTTTTTGTTTAATTTCTCCCCCTTTTTGACATCATCAAACATGGTTAACTCCTCCTTTTTCTGAAACATTCTTTAATTTCTCCCCCTTTAGAGTTTATCACAGATGTTTGCTCCCCCTTAATACAGCAATTATTAATAGCAAACAACAACAAAGAGAAGATAATATTTCAATAAGGAGAATATATATAACCAAAATATGATCGACATCATTACAAAAGGTAGAAATATAAGTAAAAGATGATACCATAAAACCATAATTGTTTCAATACATAGTTCATAATAGAAAAGTCAACCAGCTAATTGTCAATACATGGCCCCAAAATACAGATCCTAGAACAAGACACTAACACCTAGGATCTAGTAATGATCATGAGAAGTCATGGATCGGAGTCATCAGATATGGGATGAGAAGGTGATGGATCTCGATCAGAAGTGCGTCCTCTACCCCGTCTGCCTCTGGCATGAGCAGGAGAGCGAGATGAACTGGGTGGCTGAGAATGCTGAGAGGCTAAGGACTGAACAGAAAGGGTGAGTCTGATGGAATCAAGTACGTTCAGTGCTCTGAAAATAGATTGAAGTAGAGCAGTGAACTGAGTGGATGCATGCTCACTCGATCCTTGGATCTTTTTCCTCAGTAACTCATATCCACCCTCCAGTGCTCCTCTGAGCCTGCCAGCCTCTGCAGTGAGGTCTGTGACCTCAATAGTGGACTCCTGTGGCTGAGGATGGGCCAAAGCAAGGACTTGCCCCTGCAAGTCAAGAACTCTGCCAGTCAGTCTCCAGACGGTGTCCTCAAGCTGCTGAATCTGGATGGACTGATCTGATATCATCTGAAACATAGTGGATATGTGGGGAGTCATGGTCTGATCAGAAGAAGTGGCTCCTGGTGCAAAAGTAGTACTGCTCCACTGACTAGATAGCAAAGGGGCCATACGCTGTGATATCTGCTCGATCTGATCGTCAGCCAGTCTGAACTCTGATTGAGGTGCTCTGCTCTCTGGCTGATACACTGGTGTGGGCATCCTAGTAAACCCTGAAGGGCCAGCCTCTGTATCAGGAATGAACTGGATATTTGGTGATGCTGCCCTGAAGTCATGGATAGGAGATGATGGACCTTCTTCTTCTACTCTGTCTTCAACTCTGTCTTCAGCTCTATCTTCAGTTCTCTCTTCAGTTCTCTCCCCAGCTCTCTCCTCAGCTCTCTCCTCAGATCCCTTGATCCAACCACCATCAGTCTTTGTAAATCCCATTCGGTGCAGGGTGTGTTGGTTGAAGGTGTCCACATGAGAGAGCTTAGTAGATGCCTCCCCCTCACAGCTAACTCCAAATCTCCTAAATACTCGAGTAAGGGCCATACCAAAAGGCAAGTGTGCCTTGGATCTGTTCAAAGTCTCTCTCATGGCCTCTATCATAAGTGCAGGGAGGTTCAGGGGGGTTTGAGTGATGACATGAAACATGATACAAACATCTCTGTTGGAAAGTAAATCATGCCTACCACTCCTAGGAAAGAAGAGCTTCGTTACCATCTGATGCAGGATCCTCATCTCAATGGACAAAATCTTTACTTCCAATTTATTTAAACTCCCTGAGTAAGTTCCCCCTAGTATAACACTGATCCCCTCTTCTTTTACTGGGAGTTCCATATAAGAGTAACCCTCACTAGGCAAATGAAGTATTTCTCCCAATATACTAGAATCCAAGCAAATATTAATACCCTTGACTGTTGAAGTCACTGACCCATTTTCATAATGTAGATTCTGGTAGAATTCTCTAACTAGGTCAACATAGGTGACTTCCTTAAGGGAGCAGTAGAAACCCCATCCTTGATTTTTAATCTTGGTTGCAAATATAAAACTCTCTTTTTCAAAGAACCGAAAATCTATATTCTTCCCGGTTTCAACTTTTCTATCAGATAGAGGATTCTTACTGGGGCTTAGGGAGGATTGAGGGGGACCTTGAGCAGATATTGAAGCTGGAGTGGGAGCAGTGGAAGACTGAGCAGCTTGCCTTTTCTTTCGGACATTTTCTTCAAGCTCACGGACTGACTTTCTTCTTTGGGGAAGCTTCATCTTCGGAGCCATATTCACTACAGTAGCAGGCAAGGAGACTTGGAGGAACAAGTGAATGAGTGGAGGAGGGATCACAAGAGAGTGAAGAGGGATTTTGGTGGAGAAAAGAGGTGGATTTGGGAAGAACGGTGGAGTGCTAGGGCACGCTCCAACCGTGCCAAACAATGGGAAAAAGTACAAAAATCCCTTTCCAAGGTGGCAATTTTTGGTGGAGAGGAGGAGGGAGAAGTGCCTCGAGCTAGATCCTTGGATTTGGAGCAAAAGGAAATGGGGAAGTTGGCTTTTGGAAGGAGGAAGATGAAAGGATGAGTCGGCTCACGAACAGGATCCCATATAAAAACAATGAGCCCGTGGGAAGTTTGAGGAAATAACAAGTTTGCCATTGAGTCGACTCATGGGGGTCGACTCATGAAGTTCAGAAATTTAGAAAAAATATGAATAAATTCCAGAAAAATTTGAAATTTTGGGAGAAAGAGTTTTGCTCAAAGATAAGTTTTTAGAATGATAAACTTGAGCTTTTGGGACCAGGATAGATGTTGGAAATTGAGCTCTAAGAATTTTTGACATCAATTCTTGGAAATTGAGAAAAATTTAGGCATATGGATCTAGAATTCCTAGATTTCTCCTAATTTCACAGAATCTATCCTCACAAAGGGCCTTTGTAAAGATATCAACTAATTGATTTTCAGTGCAAACATATTCAAGAATTATATTTTTGTTTTGAACATGTTCTCTTATAAAATGATGTCTTATTTCAATATGTTTGGATCTTGAGTGTTGAATTAGATTTTTAGATAGATTTATGGCACTTGTGTTGTCACATCTTATTGGTGTTTCATTAAGTTTGATTCCAAAGTCTTCGAGTTATTGCTTAATCCACAAGATTTGAGCACAACAACTTCCGGCTGCAATGTATTCGGCCTCAGCCGTAGACAGTGCCACCGAATTTTGTTTCTTGCTAAACCATGAGATTAGGTTAACTCCAAGAAATTGGCAAGTTCCACTTGTGCTTTTTCTATCTAATTTACATCTAGCAAAATCAGCATCTGAATATCCTAATAAATCAATTTGTGAGTCCTTAGAGTACCATAATCCTAGAGTTTGAGTACCATTTAAGTATCTAAGGATTCTTTTAACAGCATTCAAATGAGATTTTTTAGGATTAGATTGATATCTAGCACATCAACAAACACTAAATATGATATCAGGCCTACTTGCAGTTAAATATAATAATGAGCCAATCATACCTCTATAGTATTTTAAGTCTACACATTTACCTTCATCATCCTTGTCAAGCTTACATGAGGGACTCATTGGTGTGCCAATTGGTTTGCAGTTCTCCATTCCAAATCTTTTGAGTAGTTCCTTGGTGTACTTGCTTTGGATGATGGAGATTCCCTCTTTTGATTGTTTGATTTGGAGTCCGAGAAAGAAGGTGAGTTCTCCCATCATGCTCATCTCGAACTCCCCCTGCATAAGCTTAGCAAAGTCTTGACAAAGGGATTCATTAGTAGACCCAAAAATTATGTCATCAACATAAATTTGTATAACTAGCATATCATTTTGATTTCTTTTAATAAAGAGGGTTGTATCTACATTACCTCTTGAAAAACTATTATTTAGTAAAAATTTGCTTAGCCTATCATACCATGCTCTAGGTGCTTGTTTTAATCCATATAAAGCTTTATTTAATCTAAAGACATGATTAGGAAAAGTATGATTTTCAAATCCAGGGGGTTGTTCTACATATACTTCTTCAGCAATATATCCATTTAAAAATACACTTTTAACATCCATTTAAAATAATTTGAATTTCATAAAGCAAGCATATGCAAGTAGAAGTCTAATAGCTTCTAATCTAGCAACAGGTGCAAAGGTTTCATCAAAATCAATTCCTTCTTCTTGATTATATCCCTTAGCAACCAGTCTTGCTTTATTTCTAATTACATTTCCATGCTCATCTAATTTATTTCTAAAGATCCATTTTGTGCCAATTATTGAATAATTTTTAGGTCTTGATACTAAGGTCCAAACATTATTTCTTTCAAATTGATTAAGTTCCTCTTGCATTGCATTAATCCAATTATGATCATTTTCAGCTTCTTCAAAAGTTTTAGGTTCAAGATGAGATACAAAAGCACAATGATTAACTACATCTCTAAGTGAAGAACGGATTTTTACCCCATGCATAGGATCACCAATAATTAACTCCTTAGGGTGGTTGTGAACATACCTCCATTCCTTGGGTAGGTCATTTGTACCTTGAGGTTGTTCTTGAATTTCTTCACCTCTCTCATCTTGTTTGTCTTCTTGATCCTTGTCTTCTGGAGTTGCTGAATCTTTCAGAGTGATCTCCTTCATACCTTCTATTAGTGGATCTGCATCATCAACACCCTCATTCTTCCTTGAAGGAAGATCATTAGATTCATCAAAAACAACATGTATGGACTCCTCAACTACTAAAGTTCTTTTGTTGAAAACTCTAAATGCTTTACTAGTGGAGGAGTAACCTAGAAAGATTGCTTCATCTGATTTTGCATCAAATTTACCAAGTCTTTCTTTGCCATTATTTAATACAAAACATCGGCAACCAAAAATATGAAAATATGCAATATTTGGTTTTCTTCCTTTCCAAAGTTCATAGGGGATTTTCTTTAAAAATTGTCTAATCAAAGCACGATTTAAAATATAACATGCTGTGTTAATTGCTTTCGCCCAAAAATATCTTGGAAGGTTGCTTTCACAAAGTATGGTACGGGCCATTTCTTTTAAGGTTCTGTTTTTCCTTTCAACTACCCCATTCTGTTGGGGTGTCCTAGGAGCAGAGAAGTTATGGCCAATTCCATTTTCATCACAAAAATTTTCAAAGTCTTGATTTTCAAATTCAGTTCCATGATCACTTCTAATATTTTAAATTGAAAACCCTTTTTCATTAGTGACTTTTCGGTGAAATTTAGTGAAAATATGAAAAGTTTCATCTTTGTGTGCCAAAAAGAAAACCCAAGTAAAACGAGAGTAATCATCTATAATTACAAAACCATATCATTTTCCTCCTAAACTAGTGGTTCTAGTTGGTCCAAATAAGTCCATATGCAAGAGCTCTAAAGGTCTAGAAGTTGAAATAATATTTTTGGATTTAAATGAAACTCTAGTTTGTTTACCTAATTGGCATGCATCACAAATTCTATCCTTTTCAAAATTCAGATTTGGCAAACCAAGAACTAATTCTTTCTTAATTAATTTTGAAAGAGAATGCATGCTAATATGTGCAAGTCTACGATGCCACAGCCAACTAGTCTCATTAACTTTAGCATTCAAGGATACTAGGCATTGCATGTCTAATTTGGCTAAATCATTCAAATCTACCATATAAACATTGCCATGCCTATGTCCTATAAATTTAATGCCATCGTTAATAGGACTAGTCACAATACAAACAGATGATTCAAAAATAACTTTATACCCTTTATCACAAAATTGACTAATGCTAAGTAAGTTATGCTTTAAACCTTTAACTAACAAAATATTTTTAATGTATTTGGAGGGAGTGATACTAATGTTACCTATCTCGATGATCTTTCCTTTGCCATTATCTCCAAAGGTGACCATCCCTCCATCCTTAGCATCAAGCGTGATGAATTGTGATTCATCACCAGTCATGTGTCTCGAGCATCCACTGTCAAGATATCATTTCCTGTTTCCTCCTTGGGATGCTAGACACACCTGCAAGCAAAAGTCAAGTTTCTGTCTTAGGTACCCAAGCTTTCTTGGGTCCTTTTAGGTTAGTCAAAATGGTTCCTTTTGGAACCCATATTTTCTTTATAGTTGTGTTTGCAGATTTGTTAATAAGGCATGTGTATGATTTATGTCCTATTCTACCATATTTGAAACAAGTAATATTTGTAGACTTGTTACTTGAATAATTTACATAAATATTCTTCAGAAATTTTTGTTTCTTCAAGGGGTTATAGCCAAGTCCAGCCTTATCATATACAGCTTTTTGATTATCAAGAATCATATTTAGTTTGTTTGAACTTAAGGTGAACTTATCTACTATAGGTTTCAGCTTGTTAATTTCATTCTTTAAGCTTTGATTTTCTTGAATCAAGGTGGATTTTTCAATTGAAAGGTTTTCAGCTTGTTTCACTAAGGACTGATTTTCTAATTTCAGTTCTTTGTTTTTCATCCCTAGTTTCTTTAATTCATCAATTAAGTCATAGAATGCTTCATGCAATTCTTCAAAAGTAAATTCACTAGGGGATTCAGAAGTTACCTCATTTTCGTGTGCCATAAGGCACAGGTTGGCTTGTTCTATTGAGGTTTCCTCATCGGAGCTTGAGTCATCACTCGCACTCCAAGTCGCCATCATTGCTTTCTTTTTGAACTTTTTGGGACCTTTCTTCAGTTGTGGACATTCGGATTTGAAATGTCCCGGCTTCTTGCACTCGTAGCATATAAGGGGTTGATCTTTCTCTTTCTCTTTACTTTGTTCCCCTTTTGTGAATGACTTCTTTCTCATCCCCTGTTTCCTTTTTCTTAGAAACTTCTTAAATCTCCGGGTGATGAGTGCCATCTCTTCATCCTGTTCTTCATCTTCAGTGTCATCTGTTTCATCATCAGGCGAAGCTGTGGATTTGAGGGCAATGATTCTTTTCTTTTTGACTTCATCCTCTTGATGTTGCTTCATGCTAAGTTCATGAGTCATCAAGGATCCAAGAAGCTCTTCTAGAGGTAGAGTGTTCAAGTCCTTTGCTTCTTGGATGGCAGTCACCTTGGCTTCCCAAGTTCTTGGCAATGACCTGAGAATCTTCCTTACAAGCTCACTATTAGTATAAGATTTTCCAAGACTCTTCAAACCATTAATTATATCAGTAAAACGAGTAAACATAGCAGTTATAGACTCATCATGCTCCATTTTAAACAATTCATATTTATGCACAAGCATGTTTATTTTAGACTCTTTTACTTGATTTGTTCCCTCATGGGTTACTTCTAACCTATCCCATATTTCTTTAGCAGATGCACAAGTAGAAATACGATTAAATTCATTTGCATCAAGTGCACAATAAAGAATATTCATAGCTTTAGCATTTAATTGTGCCAATTTTTTATCAACCTCATCCCATTCTTTCTCGAATTTGGTTGACTCCTCACCATCTATAATCTTGGTGGGTGTGTGAGGACCGTTCACTATGATACTCCACATATCATAGTCGAGTGCTTGTATGAATATCTTCATCTGAGCTTTCTAATAGGTGTAATTAGACCCATTGAAAAGTGGAGGTCGGTTGGTAGATTGCCCCTCGGCTAGAGAAGTACCGACATGGGTTGCCATAGATCTTTGGCTCTTTGATTGTTAGATCAAAGAAGGGCTAGAGCACCGGGCTCTGATACTACTTGTTGCCCAGCTATGCAACCCAAGAGGGGGGGGTGAATTGGATTTTTAAAAAATTTAAGCTTAACTAATTACTTATGAAAAGTATTTGTTAAAAGCTTGATGAATGAGGAGAAAGACTTTAGTTCAAGATTAATTACCTAAAGCAAGAATGCAAGGATATAATAAAGAAATAAAGAGAAACAATAAAGCACACCACAAACACAAGGATTTATAGTGGTTCGGTGCCAACCTTGCACCTATATCCACTCTCCAAGCTCCTACTTGGGAATTCCAATCCACTATACTTATATTCAACCCGAATACAAACGTCGGAACCTCCGACACTAGCTATCCCAAGCTAGTCCACTTGTTTCTCGGGTACAAGCCAACCCAATACACTCCGATTTCAGGTTCGGATCAACCTTCCCTTGTTTTGAAAACCCTCCAAAAATAAGAACAATTACTCACAAAGAGTAAGACAGTTTAGAGCATAAATAAGTACAAGAATAGCTCCTTAAGTGAGCGAATATAACATTAAATGCACTTTACTCAAATGAAGAATCCCCTTTTGGATTTTCTCAAGGTGGATGAAGAGTTGAATGAATGCTTGAGGAATAGGTGAGCTTTGATTGAAGGCTTCTTGAAGGCTTTGAAAGAGCTCTTGATCAAGGTTGAAAAGTTGGCTTGAAAAACCCTCTCTTTGAATGCTCTTGAATGCCCTTTTGAACGCTCTTGCTTTTCTCTTTCAAAATCTCTTGTATGTCTCTTGTGTATATTGTAGATCTCTTGTATCTCTCATGTATATTATAGATCTCTTGTATCTCTCGTGTATATTGTAGATCCCCCTTCTTGTTTTTCACCTTTTGAAACCTTTTATAGCTTTAAGAAACAAGGAAAAATATTTTAGGCAGAAAAAGAGCCGTTAGAGCATTTAAAGTGAGCATTAAAGGCAACTAAAACGGGCAAAAAACTAGCCGTTGCGGATAATTCCCATCGCAGGGGTCGACTCATGAGTCAACTCATGCTTCAGGGGTCGACTCATGAGTCGACCTCTGTTGCAAAAACTAGAGATTTGGGTTTCTGGATATTTTGGCCCAAAACAGCAGAAGTCGACTCATGAGTCGACTCATGCCTTGTGGGTCGACTCATGAGTCGACTCACAGGTCGTGCCAAGCCAAAAAACCAGTGTGCCAAGGGAAATTTTAGCGTGCCAAGCAGCTCATTGTGCCATGAGTTGACTCATGAGTCGACTCATGCACTTCAAACATTCATAACTTCAAAAATATAAGTTCAAAAACAATGAAATTTTCATCAATAGATTACAAATCATTTGTTCTACCAAATGATACTATCAAATCAGGATTTTAGTAAAATTATGATTTTGCCCCTGAAGAGCATAAAGATTTTTTCAAATAAAAATATTTGTATCCCTTCAATCTGCTTTGTAATCATCAAAATCAATCTAGGAGCAACACTGGTGGATTATGGGACTCATCGGATGTTATCTTGATAATTGATAACCCTCGAAGGGTAGAGTTGAAATTGTTCCAACCCATCGAAAGGAGTTTCGATGATATTATATTGGAGATCATAATATATCTCACTACCAGATATAATAAACCTATGAGTCACATATTAAGGGATTTAATCTTGAATTAATCAATTAGACTTGTGAAGTTCTAATTAGGTTAGGATTTATTAAAATCCTATTAGGTTTAAGAGAACCATGCTAGCACATAGTTAAACCCAATTCTTTTTTGGACTTAGATTCTTTATTAGATAAGGATTAGATCAAGTCCATAGCCTTGAACCTAATCTAAATTTATTTTGATTTAGGTTTAGCTGGGTACCTATTTGAGGGTCCAAAAGGATTGGATTAAGTAAATGAGTTGGCAAACTAATCTCCTCATTTTTTTCTTATTTTTTTTGTGACAAAGATTAATTGGAAAGAAGAGGAGGCACAAGCCTCCCCTTTTGGAAACTCCAAGGGGTGCCATCCCTTGGAGAGGGTGTGAGAAAGTGAGAGGGGCTCGCTTCCTCTTTTGCCTAGGTATGGAAGGAGAGAGAGAGGGGCCACACCCCCTCTCTTGAGCACTCAAAATTGGGCACTAAGAGTTGACGCTCCAACTACCTGCCTAATAAATCAAGTGGCGCCCCTCATCTTGCCTTATAGGATGAGGGTGCTACATTCACTTGACTTTTGAGATAAGGACCTTTCCAATTAGATTTGCTTTTCTTAAGAAGAAAATTAGATTAAAAGGTAAGAGACTTTATGAGATAAGATCTAACCTTTTTAGCCTGATTGAAAATTGATTTGAAATCAAGAGAAGGCCTATTTAAGGAGATAGTCTCCTGGGGTTCAATTATTATTGAATTTGTGTGAATTAAAACCTCCTCCTCTCCTTCTCCATGCCACCCTTTCTTCTTCTCTTTCCAATGCCCAAGTGTTGGGCATCCCATCTTCCCGCACGGCTAAGGTGAAGGGTGGCTGATTCTACATCAAAAAAAAAGAGAAAGGTTGCCGTTCAAGCATTGAGATCGTGATTAAAGATCAAGAGTTGATCAAAAATTTAAAAGATTGAGATTTTACTTGAAGAAAAAGGATCTACAATGAGAAAAAAGGTTCAAAATTGATCCCGATGGATATCTGTAGAGGTTAGACATGTATGCGGCTCAAGAACCTTCAAATTTAAGATTATCGATTGTGATGTATTTCAACCCATGCAAGATATTGAGATCTGATCTTAATTTTATTTTAATTTTTAGATTATATGCATATCTTAGATCTTGGATAGATTAGATCTATTGTATGTGGGGTTGAAGGGTTTAACCTAAATCATTTCCATTGCTACTTCAAAAAGATTTGAAATATATGCATGCAACCCTATCCGATTTTCTAACAGCCCAAACCTCTTTGGGCATTGGATCCAAAGGGAGAAGAGGAGGTGTGGGGAGGCTGATGGGAGGCGTGGGGCTACTGAAAATCTAATGTTAAGAGCCTTAGAGAAGGTCTCTTTAAATAGGTAAAAGATTTGAATCCTATTCAAAATCAAATAGCCCCTTAATACAAATCCTACTTGCATTAGGAATCCTTGTAGCCTTAAATATTTGACCCCTTTTAGGAGATCCATTTAGTGCCAACTATTGGAGCCTTTGCACTCACTTTTTACATGCCACATGGGACTTAGGGGATGCCCCATGCTGGTCCTTTACACCCTCTTTCATGTGGGCATGCTTAACTTGATCAAATCAAATGGCACCCCATGCAAACAATTAAGGAAATTGATTAAGGATTTGAACCCTTAATGCATATGATCCAAAATTTTAGACACCCAACAATTAGAATCCAATGAATCTAATTCATTTAGGTTATTAGCAGGTAATTAACTTGAATTAATCTTATCAAATAAAAAATTTAAGTGCAAAGAAAAAATTGGGTTCAATCATGTGCTATCACCCTAGAAATCTAATTAAGACTTCATAAGCCCAATTGCTTATTTCAGATCTAATCTCTTTATTGTATGACCCCATAGATTCAGTTCTATCTGACAGTGAGATATACTATGATCTCTATCCTAGTGAGATCTCTATCTAGAATGATTTCACTTTAACTCATCAAGGATTGTTGATTTATGTCACAAATTGACATAAAAAGTATCAATTAATATCTAAATTATCTAACTTTATTAAGAAATTGATACTTGTTATTATATTTTGCAGAAGAAGAGATCATCAATAGAAAGAACAAGGAAAGAGGATTCCAACGGCGTAAATTTTATGCAAAATGGAGTTAAATTGACCCAGGAATTGAAGAATGAAGAAAGAAGACTCAATTGGGTCAAACCCGAGTCAAATCAGATCAAAATTGGTCAAAAATCAACTGATTTGGTGATCTGGTTAGCCTCCTGGTCCACAGCAACAGGCGCATGGATCATGGACCCATCGGCGCACCATAAACCTCCTAAAACCTCTTAGTCCCACATCGGAAGTTTTGAAAACCTTATAACCCCCAAATGCCTATAAAAAGCCCCCAAAGGCCCTTGTTTTATGTATTCTTCCTTCTGATCAAGCTTGTAACCCTAGATAGTGGGGTTTTTTAGCTCTCTTTTCAAGCCTCGAGCTTTGAGGTTTTTGTAATAAATTTTTTTTATATATAAAATCTTATTTTTATGCAATTTCATCTCTTTACATTATGCAATTTATTTTTCTTGCAATTAGGATAGTTTAATTTATGCAATTTAATTTTATACAATTAGGTTAGTTTAAATTATGCAGTTTAAATTTATTAGGATAGTTTAATTTATGAAATTAGGGTAGTTTATTTTTCTGTATTTAAATTTTGCAAGTAGATTTAGATCATGTCTAGCTAAGCATCCCTTCTAGGGTTTGCGATGAAGCTAGATCATGAGTAGAGATTTTACATAGGGTTCTTTCTTTTTCTTAGGATTTCTTTTTCTTCCTCTTTTGCCAAGAATTTTTGATGAACTACAGTTGGGTCAGAGTCCCTTCATAGTTCATGCTTGATTCAGTGCATAGGAGGAGAAAACCCTAAGGGATCCTAGTTACTACTCCCCTGTAAAGAATCTTGATGGGTTATCGTTGGGCCTTAGTCCCTTCATAATCTATGCTTGGGAAAGACAAGAGGAGTAGTCGTTAGGATCAATAAGAAAAATTCTAGGTAGAATTTCCTAATCTAGATCTAGTGGATTCAAAAACCCTAGATCCTTAGTCTTATTGTCTTTAGCAAACAACTTTCGACTTTCGATTTTTGTTAAAGCTCGCTTGAGCATAGATTTGAAAATCATTTTTAAAACCAAGTCTCTGTGGGATCGACCCGTACTCGCTGGTCGTGCTACTCTGCACACCGTGCGCTTGCGGTTTTATTTACAAATTTTAAGATTTGAACATCAAGTTTTTGGCGCCGTTGCTGGGGATTTGGCGTTTTAAATTATTTTCAAATATTTGTTCTTCGTGCGTTATAACTCTTTTTTTTTTTTTCTTTAGGTTTCTATATTTAGTTGGTGATTGCTGGAAAACTCAGGTACGCTTCTAATTTCTTTTTTATTATTTTTAGTTAATTACTTTTGCTTTTAGACCTAATCATTTGAATTTACTTAATCATAAAAAAAAAAAAATATAAAACAAAACAAAAGACATTTCATAATCGTGAAGTAAAATATCAAAATAAAAAAAAAATTCTAAATTAAAATCTTTTACATTCTTGGTCATCTTGTTTATTTGTATTTGCATTTTCATAATTAATCTAAGGGCATCAACCCATTAACAAGATAAGGTGGGGATTTCATTACCCTTCCTTAGCCCAAAAACCATCTCCATCATATTGCATTACCTAGACTTTTAATCTTAAAATCAATTAGACGTCAACCTTAAGGAATTCGAGCTCAATAGGACAAGGAACCCTAAGAGTTCTACCAAGTTTGAGTTGTTTGATTAGTTGGTGTCTAGGCAAGTCCCTGAGGGTGGTTTGTTAAATTGGTTCAGTTGCTGGCCTGGCCAACTCGTTTGGTGTCTAGAAAGGCAATGATGAGTGAACCTCCCACCTCTTATACTTACCTGGCTAACTAGTTGATCAATCTCCACTTGGAAGGTTTGAAGGGTCATCTTGGAACAGTTAGGAGCTGTCTAGATTTAGGTTAACCCTAGGATAGATTGAGTTTAATTTATTGATTCACTTGTTTGAAAAAAAAAAAAAAAAAATTTAAAATTTAAATTAATTTGGTTACTTTTCTTTAGATTTAGGACTCCTTAGGATCTTCTCTTTAGAACTTTTTCTCTTTTCTTTCTTTTCCTTATACATAAAAATTTTATTAAAAAAAAAAAATTGTATAAACATCGAGAACCGTACACTTCGTGTGTGGAGAAGAGTGTCGGGTCGTCTAGTTAGAATTGAGTCAATTCCTGTTGTTCCAATGGCTGAACCAATCCAACCCATGACCCTTAAGGATTTGTGTTATCCAGTTGGCTCCATCCAACCATCTTGTATCAGGTTGCCACAACCCACAGCTAACAATTTTGAAATCAAACCTCAAATCATAAATATGCTTCCAAAATTCACAGGATTAGAGGATGCTTATATATTTATTAGAGAATTTGAGGAGGTATGTGCAACCATGAAACTGCAATTAACAGAGGATGAGGTCAAACTTAGATTAATCAACTTTGCCCTTAAGGACAATGCTAAGAAGTGGCTTTATAGTCTGCCAAACTATTCTGTCACTACCTGGGAGGGCTTTGTGAGAACATTTTTAAAAAAGTATTTCTCCCATCATAAAACAGCTAGGATTAGGAATGAAATAAATCAATTTTACCAACTAGCTGGTGAATCATTTTGGAAGTACTTTGATCGTTTCAAGAATCTTTTGACCCAATGCCCACACCATGGAATAGAAACTTGGAGACTATGCCAGATCATCTATGAGGGGTTAGATTCAAACTCAAGAACCATGCTAGAGTCCATGTGCCAAGGTCAATTTATGGACAAAGAAACTACTGAAGCTTGGCAATTCTTAGAAGACCTAGCCGAGAAAAATTTACAGTGGGAAACAACTAGGGAACCTGATAAAGCTATACCTTCAAGAGGAGGAATGCATCAAATTCAACCAACCCTAGCATCAGAGGCCAAGATTGCAACCTTAACACGTAGATTGGAAGCCTTAGAATTACAGAGACCAGCCAATGTAAATCAAATATCTGCACCCATGTGTAAAGGGTGCAATGCACCAGACCATATCTTAGAAGAATGTTCCTACTCAAATGAGTGTGCACAGGTGAATGCCACCTATCAAGGACCATTGAACAATCCTTATGCACCCACATATAACCCAGGTTGGAGGAATCACCCGAATTTCTCATGGTCCCAGAATCCTAATGTAGGTAATCCAAATTTCAATCAGCAAAATCTAAGGTCCAACCCAGTGATGAACAACCCGCCAGGCTTCCATGATAATGACAAAAAAATTACCTCTTTAGAGAAAAGCCTAGAAGCCATGATGAAAACACATACCAGCTTTATGCAAACTACGGGTCAACTCATAAATAATAACACCCAAGCTATAGCCCGTCTGGAAATGCAAGTAAGTCAGCTGGCTTCGACCATTAGTGAACGAGAACATGGTAGGTTACCTAGCCAACATGAGCCAAATCCTAGGAACCAAAATGGTCCACGACCCCAACAAGGAAACCAAGTTAATGGTATAAATGCCATTCATACCTTAAGATCAGGAAAACAAATAGACAATAAGGTAGTTGCACTTGATGATATAGATGACTCATCTGCCGAGTCACCTTCTAAAACTACTACCTTTCAACCTCAAGCACCAGAAACTGAAAATTCACCTAGTCCAGTACTTAAAAGTCCTAGAGCTCCTTTTCCAAACAGACTGAAATCCAATAAATCTGAACATTTAGACAAAATTTTAGAGGTATTTAAACAAGTCCAAGTTAATATTCCTCTTTTAGATATAATCCATCAGGTTCCAACTTATGCCAAATTTTTAAAAGATCTCTGCACTAGGAAAAGGACCACTAATGTACCAAAGAAAGCATTTTTGGCTGCAAGTGTCAGTTCATACCTATCTAGCCATGTGCCAATTAAATATAAGGACCCTGGAGCTCCAACAATTTCTTGTGTTATTGGAGAAACCAATATAAAAAAGACCTTGCTAGATCTAGGAGCTAGTGTGAATATCCTTCCATATTCGGTGTATGAACAACTAGGATTAGAAAAACTTCAACCTACTGGGATCACATTACAGTTAGCCGATAGATCTCTCAGGATCCCTAAGGGAATGGTCGAGGATGTTCTGATAAAGGTTGAAAATTTCATTTTTCCTGTAGATTTTATTGTTTTAGAGACTGAGCCAGTTGCGAATCCTAAAGGACATATACCTGTCATTTTAGGAAGACCATTCTTAGCTACGGCCAATGCTGAAATCAATTGTCGAAATGGTCTAATGAAGTTATCCTTTGGGAATATGACCATTGAGCTTAATGTTTTTAACTTAGAACAGGAATCCTCTTCTCATGCTGATGTCAATGTAGTCCAAGATGGTATTTATGAATCCATTGACATTAGTGATGATGAAGTCGACCTAGAGTCTAACCCCTGGTTAATCCATGAGTCTGAGGATGTCAATGAAATACTTAAAGAAAATCAGATTAATCAGAAATCGACACTTCCTACTGAGCCAATCATTGAGATGGTGAACTCATCACCTAAACCATCGATAGAGGAAGCACCCATTTTAGAACTGAAGCCCCTCCCAGAACATCTCAAGTATGCATATCTAGGACCCAAAGAAACTTTGCCTGTAATTATTGCATCAGACCTAGATCCCAAGCAAGAGGAGGAGTTATTGTCAGTTCTAAAAGCAAATCAAGAGGCAATAGGTTGGACCATAGCAGATATCAAAGGAATAAGCCCTTCTATAGTTCAACATAGAATATACTTAGAGGAAGAGGCTAAACCAACAAGAGAAGCCCAAAGAAGGCTTAATCCAGTTATGAAGGATGTAGTTAAAAAGGAGATTCTGAAACTCCTAGATAGTGGAATAATTTATCCTATTTCTGATAGCTCTTGGGTAAGCCCAGTTCAAGTAGTACCCAAGAAATCTGGGGTAACAGTGGTCCAAAATGATGCAAACGAACTTATCCCAACTAGGACCCAAACGGGATGGAGGGTCTGTATAGACTATAGAAAGTTGAATGCTGCGACAAGGAAAGATCACTTTCCTTTGCCATTTATTGATCAAATGTTGGAAAGACTAGCCGGACAAGAGTTTTACTGTTTTCTTGATGGATACTCCGGTTACAACCAGATCCCCATAGCCGCTGAAGATCAAGAAAAGACTACATTCACCTGTCCATTTGGTACTTTTGCCTATAGACGAATGCCCTTTGGACTATGTAATGCACCGGCAACCTTTCAGAGATGCATGATCAGCATGTTTTCAGATATGATAGAACGATTTCTAGAAATTTTTATGGATGACTTTTCTGTTTTTGGTCTAACCTTCTCCGAGTGTCTGAATCACCTGCAATTAGTTCTAGAACGATGTAAGGAGAAGCACCTAGTTCTCAACTGGAAAAAATGTCAGTTTATGGTCAAACAGGGAATAGTTCTTGGCCATGTCATTTCTAAAAAGGGGATTGAAGTGGACAAGGCCAAAATAGATCTAATTGCAAGTCTTCCACCACCTAAATCTGTGAAAGAAATACGTTCATTTTTAGGTCATGCTGGATTCTATAGAAGGTTTATTGCCAACTTTAGCAAAGTAGCACGTCCACTGACTAATCTTTTGGCAAAGGATACTAAATTTGAATTTACTCATAAGTGTTTGGAATCCTTTGAATTTCTAAAAAATGCACTTGTATCAGCTCCAATCATTCATCCTCCTGTCTGGTCTGAACCATTTGAATTAATGTGTGATGCGTCCGATCATGTTGTGGGCGCAATCTTAGGTCAACGAATAAATAAGCTGCCTAGAGTGATATATTATGCAAGTAAAACCTTAAATGATGCGCAGCTTAACTACACCACAACTGAGAAGGAGTTCCTTGCCGTTGTCTTTGCTTTAGAGAAATTTAGATCTTATTTGGTTGGGACCCACACCATTGTTTACACCGATCACTCAGCCATTAGACATCTCCTAGCAAAGAAGGATGCCAAGGCACGTTTAATCAGATGGATTTTGCTCCTTCAAGAATTTGACCTAGAAATTAGGGATAAGAAAGGCACTGAGAACGTTGTAGCAGATCATTTGTCCCGAATTCCAGTTGCACCATCTAGTGAACCACCCATCAATGAATCTTTCCCAGATGAGCAACTCATGTCTTTGTCTACTGAACCTTGGTTTGCTGATATTGTAAATTATTTAGCCATAGGCAAGATACCTTCTCATTGGACTAAGCAGGATAAATATAAATTCTTTGCCCAAGTGAAGTATTTCATTTGGGATGATCCTTATCTTTTTAAACAATGTCCTGATCAAATTATTAGAAGGTGTATCCCAGATAACGAAGTCATGAATATTTTATCTTTTTGTCATGATCAAGCATGTGGGGGTCACTTCGCGTCTAAGAAAACTGCTGCTAAGGTTCTCCAATGTGGTTTTTATTGGCCCAATTTGTTTAAGGATGCTCACGAATATTGTAAAAATTGTGCTCAATGTCAGAAAATGGGCCGAATCACCAAGCGACACATGATGCCACTCAATCCAATCTTGGTAGTTGAAGTTTTTGATGTTTGGGGGATCAATTTCATGGGACCATTTCCAAATTCCTTTGGAAATGAATATATTCTAGTAGCAGTTGATTATGTTTCAAAATGGGTAGAAGCAATTGCATGTAGAATACCCGATAGCAAAATGGTCATTAAGTTTCTTAAAGAAAATATTCTCTCCCGTTTCGGTATTCCTAGGGCAATCATTAGTGATCGGGGAACCCATTTTTGTAACCGACCTTTTGCAACATTGATGAAAAAGTATAATGTCACCCACAAATTGGCCACACCATATCATCCTCAAACTAGTGGGCAAGTTGAAGTGTCAAACCGACAAATCAAACAGATCCTGGAAAAAACTGTTAATGCCAATAGAAAGGATTGGTCTTTAAAATTAATTGATGCACTTTGGGCATACCGAACCGCTTTCAAGACCAATCTAGGAATGTCTCCTTATAGGATTGTGTTTGGTAAACCATGTCACTTGCCTATTGAGATAGAACACAAAGCCATGTGGGCCATCAAACAACTAAATACAAATTTGAACGATGCTGGAAACCATAGGAAGCTTCAATTGAATGAATTAGAAGAACTTAGAAATGAAGCCTATGAAAATGCAAGGATATACAAGGAACGAACCAAAGCATTTCATGATCAATCAATTATAAGAAAAACTTTCAATATCGGACAAAAGGTGCTCTTATATAACTCTAGATTATATCTGTTTCCAGGAAAGCTTAGGTCTAGATGGACAGGACCATTTTTAGTAAAGAAAGTTTTTTCACACGGAGCTGTTGAGATTGAAAACCCAAGTAATGGTGTTATCTTTAAAGTTAATGGTCAACGATTAAAACCATTCTTGGAATTACCTGTCAAGACTGTTGAAGATGCCATGGTTCTTTATGAACCAACTTATTCTGATTAAGTTGCTTCGAGGTTTGGTCTGGCTGAAGACATAAAACTTAGCACTTCTGGGAGGCAACCCAGCTTATTTAATTTTTAATGCTTTCTTTGTTTTCAGTTTGCTTAGGACAAATAAATTAGATAAACTCCATTGGGGACAATGTCGGTCAAGTTGAGGGGAGAGCTTGAACAAAATCAGGTGTTATCATTTCCTTTTCCTTCCACTATGAGTTATTTCTTGCATTTAATATATTATGTAAAAAAAAATAAAAAAATAATAAAAATATATATATATATATATATATGAAATAAATTAATCTATAAAAGAAATAAGAGTAAGTTAGAAAGTATTTGCTAATGTAGTGAGTCACGGAGAAGATTAGCTGGTTAGACTCTTGGTGGCTTAGGTCATTTAAAGACTATTAGCACTTCCAATTGCACATGCACACTAACAAGGTAAAGTAGGTGTTAATTGTAAGGCCAATTAAGGATTTGAGTATTATTTAAATTAGATAATTTTCTCTACACCCCAATTGAAGAAATTTGAATTTAAGGAAAGAGCTACCTGCCTGAAATAAAATGCAAAACACAGAGTAAATGTGGATTGCCCTAAGCCTAGTAATCGGGTCTCTTCACCTAAGTCAAGTGTTGAGATTCGCATCAAACGATGGTGGGAAGGCCAGGATGCTCAGCAAAAAAAAAAAAAAAAAAAAAAAAAAAAAACAGTGTGAAAGCTACCTTAGTTCTTTGTTTAATCTGGGGTGTATAGAAAATTAATCGAACTAAGTTATGAAAAATGATATAATTGGCCTGTACAAGTTAATACTGAAATACTAAGTTAGTTATCACTCACACAAGTGCTATAAAACTTTAAGTGTACTCTAAGAAAGCTTCTAAGTAGACTGACTACCGATTCTAATTCGAAGCTCATTACTTAGTAATACTAGAAAACTTCTTGAATTTCGATCTTAAATTAATTTGCAAAGGAAGGATCTTTTTGGAATATGATCTTATTTTGGTACATTGCTAAGGGACTAGCAATGATTAAGTTGGGGGGTGTGATTTATGTCACAAATTGACATAAAAAGTATCAATTAATATCTAAATTATCTAACTTTATTAAGAAATTGATACTTGTTATTATATTTTGCAGAAGAAGAGATCATCAATAGAAAGAACAAGGAAAGAGGATTCCAACGACGCAAATTTTATGCAAAACGGAGTTAAATTGACCCAGGAATTGAAGAATGAAGAAAGAAGACTCAATTGGGTCAAACCCGAGTCAAATCAGATCAAAATTGGTCAAAAATCAACTGATTTGGTGATCTGGTTAGCCTCCTGGTCCACAGCAACAGGCGCATGGACCATGGACCCATCGGCGCACCATAAACCCCCTAAAACCTCTTAGTCCCACATCGGAAGTTTTGAAAACCTTATAACCCCCAAATGCCTATAAAAAGCCCCCAAAGGCCCTTGTTTTATGTATTCTTCCTTCTGATCAAGCTTGTAACCCTAGATAGTGGGGTTTTTTAGCTCTCTTTTCAAGCCTCGAGCTTTGAGGTTTTTGTAATAAATTTTTTTTATATATAAAATCTTATTTTTATGCAATTTCATCTCTTTACATTATGCAATTTATTTTTCTTGCAATTAGGATAGTTTAATTTATGCAATTTAATTTTATGCAATTAGGTTAGTTTAAATTATGCAGTTTAAATTTATTAGGATAGTTTAATTTATGAAATTAGGGTAGTTTATTTTTCTGTATTTAAATTTTGCAAGTAGATTTAGATCATGTCTAGCTAAGCATCCCTTCTAGGGTTTGCGATGAAGCTAGATCATGAGTAGAGATTTTACATAGGGTTCTTTCTTTTTCTTAGGGTTTCTTTTTCTTTCTCTTTTGCCAAGAATTTTTGATGAACTACAGTTGGGTCAGAGTTCCTTCATAGTTCATGCTTGATTCAGTGCATAGGAGGAGAAAACCCTAAGGGATCCTAGTTACTACTCCCCTGTAAAGAATCTTGATGGGTTATCGTTGGGCCTTAGTCCCTTCATAATCTATGCTTGGGAAAGACAAGAGGAGTAGTCGTTAGGATCAATAAGAAAAATTCTAGGTAGAATTTCCTAATCTAGATCTAGTGGATTCAAAAACCCTAGATCCTTAGTCTTATTGTCTTTAGCAAACAACTTTCGACTTTCGATTTTTGTTAAAGCTCGCTTGAGCATAGATTTGAAAATCATTTTTAAAACCAAGTCTCTGTGGGATCGACCCGTACTCGCTGGTCGTGCTACTCTGCACACCGTGCGCTTGCGGTTTTATTTACAAATTTTAAGATTTGAACATCAATTGTCGATCCTGATCAATCCTAGTGAGCTCTCACAATCCACCAGTGATACCTAACAGTATATAGTGGCTGTTGGTAAACGTAGACGATTTTATCATATATTTTGAAATTTTTTTGAATAAATTATAATGGAAGATAATTAGATTAATCAAATTAATCTAACATGTATATGATCTAATCATCAAATCAATCTATTCTAGGATCTATGACATGATATGTTGTATATAAAATCTAAAATAATCATTTGATAAAATCTGTATGCATGGACGTAAGCAGTAGATCACATCTACTTCTTATTTTAGTTCAAAACTCGATACTTGAGTATGGGTCGATGATCGCTGCTACTGAGAGACATGATAAGGATGATCCTTGCTAGTTGTTCGTAGCCACACATGTGTTGGACTCTATAGAAAGTCCACTCGAAGCTCCAATCTGATTGGTCTTCTCGGAAGTGCTAGCTCGTATGAAGATCTTCTTCTTGGTTGATCTGAATTTCTTCTTTAAATCTCTAGAACCTTTTCAAAGGTTAAAAATGAATTTTTGGAGAAAAAGAAGAGGTGAAAGAAAGATGAAGAAGAAACTATTTTCTCTCTTGTTTTTCTCTCTTCCCAAACCTTGAGGTAGAAATCCTAGAAGATTAGGTTTTGTGCACACCCCAAGAGAGAGGACTCTCCTCCTTTTTTTCATGCCAAGAACCACACCCCAAAGCCCCTCAACATGGAGAACTCCTTCTCTAGTCTCTTACACATACAAAAGTGAGAAATAGATCCCTTTTTATTAGCATGTAATAGGGTTGTGGTGACGAGTCCTAAGGATCTTGGACTCTTCAAGATATATCGCACCTTCTCCCAATTCCATGCCAAACATACCCAAAAAAAATATGGGATGCTCCTTCCCATATTTTTTATGATAAATTAATTCTCCAACTAATTTCTATGAAAAATCTCCTCAAAATGTTGCACACATAAGGAGAAAAAAATAAGTTGGCATGTGGAGTGATTTGGATAAGAACAGATTCTCTTGATAAGGAATATTTTGAAATCTAATTTCAAAATCTTTCTTTTATCAAAACCAAATCAGATTTGGATGTGAGAAAGAGAGGGAGAAGACCTCTTTGGTATGAAAAAATCTCAAACAAAAATCTCTTGAGCATGGAGAAAGTTGGCATCAAAGTGAGAGGCGCATGGGGAGGAAGAGTTCAATCCTATATGGACTCTAGGTTTCTTTATTTGAATCCAAATCAAATCATATTTGGTTTAACCTAAATAAAATATATAAAATCTAATTTAATTAGGTTCATAAATTATTAATCAAATTTTAATCAAATTAAAAATTGATTGAATCAAAGTCCTGATCAAATCAGAGACATTTCTCCCTTAGCGATTAAGTTATCTTATAACCTAATCGAGTCAAACCTAATTGAATATAATTCAATTAGATTTTATTTAATCCACTTTGCTCAATCAAATTGAGTTAATCAGCAATCTAATTATTAATTAATCTTCCATTAATTCACTAAGACTTGGTGAATAAATTTATTACAACTTTTGCACAAAGTTAATCATCAATCGAATTGATGATTAAGCCTTTAAACGATTCTCAATCGTTGATCAGCCACATGATCAGTCAGAAACTTCTTTTGAGTGTGACCCCATAGGTTCAAACCTTAGCCGGTAGCATAAAAATAAATTTTTAAATCAATCAATATAGTCATCTAGTAATAGTGACCTGACATCCGGATAGATCGAATGATGGCGAAGCAACATTCAAGAACCTATTGGCATATGGTTGTCGTATAATTTATCCCTTTGATCCTAATACTCGAGGATGACCTAAGATTTAACTGTCAATCCTAGATAAGTCATCCACATTGTATTTCAATCTTTCAAATCCATCACATAGATTATTCGGATCCAGATTTTGTTAAATTGAAATACATTGATACATTAACTCCTACTAATTTGGAGGGATCAATCCCATCTTGACTCACGCACTGACTTGACAAGTATTTGACTATATCTAAAAATCTTTCATTATTGAATTAAAACTTTAGTTAGTCTGATATCAAAGTATAATAAGTTGCTTGCAAGTCACCATGGTGATCTCAAGTCGGAAAGATACTTATATCCATACCATTCGTGAGCTACCCTTGACAGCAAAATGCTCTGCAGTTGGTCACGTTCCATGATGATGTACTCCTATATCTCACTTGCATGTCATATTAGTGTCTCTACACCATTTGATTATGAGGATAAATAATATATATGGCACATAACGACCTACACTTGATATCGCTATCGTCCTAATAATAGCATATCATTTGGTCGCGAACCAATTTAAGAACTACATGATAAATCCTCCTTTATCAATCAAAGTAATCTTAAGGACTTCATCACAATATAAGAGTTCATTAGAAGATATAATCTTATGATACAAAAGATCAAATAATTTTTATTATTTATTAATTCATATATATTTATAATTAGTACAATCATCAAACGATTGGCTTTAGGACACATTTTTCAATAATTCCTACTTGAACTAAAGCCAATCAGTATAGATCATATATCCATCTTCGATTTATCATCTCAGAACTCTTAGATATCGAGGCTTTAGTAAATAGTTTAGTCATATTCTTCTTTCTATCGATCTTCTAAAGATTAACGTTATCTTAAGAGATTTTTTGAATAAGGTGGTAGTGATGCAAAATGCTTGGTAAGCTAATGAGACTTCGGCTCCTTAGCATGAGCTATAGCTCCGGTGCTGTACAATACAGCAGGATCATCATCGGAGGGTGCTACTCTTAGCTTGTCAGTGAATTTGTACAATCATATAGCTTTCTTGCAAGCATCGAATGCTGCAATACATTCTACTTCGCAATTTGAATTTGGCTATATTGCTTTGCTTGAAACCTTTCCAGCAGATTGCTCCATTATTTAGGATAAAGATGTATTCTAACACATTCTTGTTATTATTATATCTAACTAAAAACTAAAGTCATACTCTATAAGTTTTAAGTTAGATTCTTCATAACCGAATCATTGGTCCTAGTATTTCTCAAATACCTAAGGATGTCCTTCCAGTGATTCTAACTCGGATCTTATAGGTATCCACTCACTACCCTACTGAGTATATCATATTCAGTCTCATACATGGTGTACATGATAGAACAGATTCTACTCATAAACACCCTATGTATACTGGATTGGAAAATCCCAAGCAGTCTCTTAGATCTATTTCTATAGATCTTCATCCCTAGGATGAGAGATGCTTTTCCAAAGTCCTTTATGAAGAACTATGATAATAACGAAGCCTTTATTCCCTGTAATATAAAGAATATCATTTTCAATTAAAAAAATTTTATTCACATACAAAATAAAAAATATACTCATAGAACTATTAACCCATTTGTATTTGCAGGGTTTATCTTCATTCTCAATGAAGCCATATGTTTTGATTATTTATCAAAATGTATGTTTCAACTTCAAAATATTTAGCATTGCCACAGGAGAAAATTATCTCGTTATGGTCAGTACCATAATATTGACAATATTCTTAGATAATTTGATGTCTCTACCTTCTCATCTGCGCCCTCTGATCCTATTGAAGATCCACTTACACTTTATGAGTTTTACCCTTTCGAGTGGATAAACGAGTGTCCATACACTATTGACCTTCATAGACTCTATTTCGGACTCTATGGCTCCAAGCTACTAATCAGAGTCGGACCTTTGTATGATATCCATGTAGCTGATCAAATCTTTATGGTTCTCATCGAGTTCAACATGATCACATCTCGAAATTAGAAACTGAAGTATCTATCTGATGGACACTATAATCTATCAGATCTCTTTAATGGTGCCTCTACAATATGTTTCAAGTTTGATCTAATCAAATCTGATTCTATGGGTTCACTAGATTATGTCGATTGTTCTACTTGTCGAACTTCATAAGTTCCATATTAGAGGCATCAGTTCCTTCACCAAGATACTTTTTTTTCAAAAAAGAATGCCGAACAACTCTTATTCTTTAACATGATAGAAGTTATATCTCTTAGATTCTTTGGAGTTACCCTACAAAATAATACATATAGGATTGGGATCCAAGCTAATCGATCTATAAATGCTCGACATAAATTGAACACTCCCAAACCCTAAGGTAAGAAAGTATCAACTTATGCCTAGTTCATATCTCATATGGAGTCTTTGCGACTGATTAATTTGGAATCTAGTTCCAAACATAACAAGCAGTCTCAAAAGCATAATCCTAAAAGAAGACTAGCAAAATTTATAAACCCCATGATGGATCGAACTATGTCTAATAAAGTCGATACCAATAAGAGAGAATCCTATTCTCTTTCAGATATGTTAGAAAATCTCACCAGAAAGGTATTCTCCTCTTTGGTCTGACCGAAGAGTTTCAATGCTCTTCCCAATTTATTTCTCTATCTTATTAAAAAATTATTTGAATATTTTAAATAATCTAAATTTATGACAAATATGTTCGTAGATCCAATACATCAGTATGTATCAGATTCAGAACATCATTGGCTCGTTCATCTTTTTCAGTAAAAGGTAACTTGGTCATCTTACTAAGGAGATAGGATTGACAGGTTGACAATGATTCACAATCATTGACTTTGAGAATTATCACCTGTTGATCCTATTCTTGTTTATATGATTGAGTCTAAATTGCCAAAGGTAGGCTTCCATGATATTATCTACTCTAAGGAGTTTGTTTATTGTGTATAGTACACTAATAGGCTGTGTAAATGTTATTTTTTAGTTGTCCACATAATTTTGACATCATTTATAATAATATCATAAAATCATTAGACAATAGTGACAATCACTAAAATGATATTGTTAGAATTGAAAATAGGCTTGACAATTCCTAAAATCAAGATTGAAACATAACTTCCATCTCTAATGTTCAGGAATCTCTTACTATTTTCAAACTTTCTAACAATTTGCATGGACTTTTGATATCCAATATCCAGATAGTAGTGTCACAGATAGAGAAATCATAAGGTGTTATCATATAAGTACCTTATCCAATAATTTTTTGTTGATTTCTCTTTCTTAGCCTATTCGGATCAAGGGACTCTGCCAGACTAGGTTAACCTTAGACTCTTTTGTCAGTTCAGGCTCCTTAGCCCAAGCACGACTCTTTTTCATCTTCTTTTTCTTTTTTTTTTCTCAAAAGATTGTTGCCCCATTAAAGATACATCTTTAGAGGTACAAAAAAATTCTTTCAATATTTGAAATTTTTTTTCTCACTGAGCATCATCGAATTTACAACTAAATTCATGTTCTTTACTACTCTCAAAAAATACTATATGGTGATATGATCATTTGGCCACTTCTGATAAGTGCCTTTGATCGCATCATATGTGTTGAATGTGGAAACATCAAGCGCTAGATCCATAATCATATTTAAGATCCATTCATGCTCCAAAACTATTTGCAACTTTCGATACCATCTATCGAAGTTGGGTCCTATAAATAAGTTACTCTCAAACAGTAAATGGAGCAATGAATATCTAACCATAATTGAAAGAAAAATACAAGATCTCAATATTTATGAATTGATTAAGCCTAAAGACTTGAACTTTAGTCTAAAGGTTCTTCCACTATTTTATACGAATTGATGGTCTCTACCTTCAATTTGAGAAATTACTTTAATTTTTTAGTGGGTATTAGAATCCACATAGACTGCATACAGGTCTGAGGATGGCTCGATCAACCCATATGCACCTATGGGTAGGTTCTCAATAAATTATTTCTCCAAATAATTTTAAGTAGTTAATTTAACCTTAAATTTCATTTCAATAGGTGAAGGGCCTCCACTAAAAGTTTCGGTTAGGTCAAACCATTAACATGAACCTACTCAGTGATTCTAACAATGAATGATTAGATTCGAGGATAACTTGATCAACCTAACCATCATTAGATAGTACAATAGAGTCATCATATAATGAATGATAATTTTATCATTCAGAGAGAACACCAGATGAATGGTGCCTGTAATGTCAATTTGAAATAATGGACCCATTACTATTCACCTTGATGGGAGGCTATGATCCAGTTATTCTCATAACTAGCTCATTTTATGGATCTAATAATTTAAAAAATTTAATTAATTTAATGAAGAGAGAAGAAGAGATCAATCAGTAGACCACAATCTTCTGACTGACTTCACCAAGTCACTTAATCGGATTAAGATCATGCTGATCGAACTGGCACCTAGATCAGTCACATTGATCAACCTTAATGACATGGGTCAACTCGAATCACTTAGCAATCTAATCAAGATATAATCCACCAAATTGATTAGGTAAGTGAGATCGGTGGGAGGGTCTGCTAAGCTTACCTTAGATATCATTGAAATGATCAGGTAAGCCGCTCTCAATTAAAAACCACTGATCAAAATGTCAAACTTATCTTAGACATCAATTGGTTAACTAGTTTCAATTTGACCAGCCTAATGATTCGGGTTCAACCATTGAGCCACAATCAAGATCGATTTGATCTAATCAAAGATATGAACTTGATAATCTACAACTATTGTATTGGTTCTAGAGAAATCCTAATTTAATCTAATTCAATATTTGATTAGATTTAATCAATTTCTCTACATAGTCTATTAACTCTTTGATTATAATCTTAGGTCTAACCTAATTAAGAGGACATGATTGAGCTAACCTATACCTCCATATTTTATACAATGTCATTAGATCTCTAATTCATAATTCTAGATCTAATCGATTCTACACTTAATTCTTAATTAAGTTTCAGCATCAATATGAGTTTAAGTTTAGGTTTGAAATAATTTTAATTTTTTATTTTATAAATAATTATAATAAATATTATATAAAGATTTTTTATTCTAAAATTAGATCGATTCAATCAGCATTGAGTCGGCTACATAAAGAGACTGGGTCAACTCAGATCAAAATTGGGTCAGCTCAGTAATTGTGCGAGCACAATTGAAGGAGTTTCAAATATAAAAAAATTTGTATAATTCTAAATAAAATCAATCATAAATATCTTTTTAGATCATATCTAAATTTTTTTATGATTTAAAATTTTATCTTTTCATGATTAAAATAATTTTAATCATATAGATTAGATATTTTATTTTTTATACAACTTTGTATCACATACAACAAACCTAAGATTTTAAGATCTAAGATTTTGCAGAAAAATAAGTTCTTCTTTTTGCATTCTTCATCATAGGATCTAATCACATGGCATCCTTATACACCATAAGAGTACCCCATCGAATGGGAAGAGAGGATCTTTGAACTTTTTTTGCTCCTATGACCGGACAGTTTGATGATTAACCCAATCCAAGTACTTGCTAATCGGATCATCTAATCTAATCATATATCATATATGTTTGAATTTAGATCTAATCTAAATTACATCAGATCTTATCATAACCTTAGATTACATCTAAATCAGATCATAAACATCACATGCAATATAAAAAATTAGATTTTATCAAAGATCAGCACAAACTAGAATAACCTTTTCACTGTAAGGGGTAAACCCTATAGCAGGACAACCTTATTTCAATTTATGTGATCTACCATTAATTAAATTTAGATCTAAGATATCATATATCAAATTTAAGTAAAATTAAAATTTAGATTTAATATGCATATATAACAATGTCATAACGAACCTAGGCTCTGATACCACTATTGGTTAACGTAGGCAATTTTATGCATGTATTTCAAAATTTTTTCAAATAAATTATAGTAGAAGATAATTAGATTAATCAAATTAATCTAACATATATATGATCTAATCATCAAATCAACCTACTCTACAATCTATGATATGATATGTTGTATATAAAATCTGAAATAATCATATGATAAAATCTATATGCATAAATGTAAGCAGTAGATCACATCTACTTCTAATCTAAATTTAGAACTCGATATCTGAGTGTGGATCAATAATCACTGCTATTGAGAGATATAGTAAGGATGATCCTTGCTGGTTGCTTGTAGCCACATATATATCCGACCTCTACGGAAGGTCCACTTGAAACTCTGATCTGATCGATCTTCTCGAGAGTGCTAGCTCGCACGAAGATCTTCTTCTTGACTGATCTAGATCTCTTCTTCAAATCTCTAGAACCATTTCAGAGGTTGAAGATAGACTTCTAAAGAAAAAAAAGAGATGGAAGAAATATGAAGAAGAAACTATTTTCTCTCTTCCCAAACCCTGAGGTAGAAATCCTAGAAGATTAGGTTTTGTGCACACCCCAAGAGAGAGGACTCTCCTCCTCTTTTTCATGCCAAGAACCATGCCCCAAAGTTTCTCAACATGGAGAACTCCTTTTCTAATCTCTTACACACTCAAAAGTGAAAAATAGACTCTTTTTTATTGGCATGTAATAGGGTTGGGTAAAGAGTCCTAAGGATCTTGACAAGATATGTTGCACCTTCTCCCAATTCCATGCCCAAAAAAAATATGGGATGCCCCTTCCCATATTTTTTTCACTATAAATCAATTCTTCAACTAATTTTTCATAAAAAAATCTTATCAAAATGTTGCACACATAAGGAGAAAAAAAATAAGTTGGCGTGTGGAGTGATTTGGATAAGAATAAATTCTCTTGATAAGGAATGTTTTGAAATCCAATTTCAAAATCTTTCTTTTATCAAAATCAAATTAGAGTTGGACATGAGAAAGGAAGGGAGAAGACCTCTTTGGCATAAAAAAATCTCATGCAAAAACCTCTTGAGCATAGAGAAAGTTGGAGTCAAAGTGGGAGTCGCATGGGGAAGAAGAGTCCAATCCTATATGGACTCTAGGTTTTCTTATTTGAATCCAAACCAAATCACATCTGGTTTAGTCCAAATAAAATATATAAAATCCAATCTAATTAGATTTATAAATTTTTAATCAAATCTCAATCAAATTAAAAATTGATTGAATCAAAATTCTAATCAAATCAGAGATATTTCTTCCTTAGGATTAGGTCATCTCATAACCTAATCGGAACAAACCTAATTGAATCTAATTCAATTAGATTTTATTTAATCCTCTTTGCTCAATCAAATTGAGCTAATTAATAATTTAATTATTAATTAATTTTTTATTAATTTATTAACACTTGTGAATAAATTTATTGCAACTTTTGCACAAAATTAATCATCAATCGAATTGATGATTAAGCCTTTGAACGATTCTCAATCATTGATCAGCCACATGATTAGTCAGAAATTTTTTTTGAGTGTGACCTCATAGGTTCGAACCTAAGCTGGTAGCATAAAAATAAATTTCTAAATTAATCGATGTAACCATCTAGCAATAGTGATCTGACGTCTGGATAGGTTGAATGATGGTGAAGCAATATTCAAGAATCTATTAGCGTATGGTTACCATATAATTCATTCCTTTGATTTTAATGCTTGAGGATAACTTAAAATTTAACTGTCAATCCTAAATAAGTCATCTACATTATATTTCAATCTTTCAAATTCATCACATAGATTATCCGGATCCAGATTTTGCTAAATTGAAATACATTGATACATTAACTCCTATTAATTTGGAGGGGTCAATCCCATCTTGACTCATGCATTGACTTGATAAGTACTCGACTGCACTCAGAAATATTTTATTACTGAATTAGAAACTCAATTAGTCCGATACCAAAGTACAGTGAGTTACTTACAAGTCACCATGGTGATCTCGGATCGATAGGATACTTATACCCATACTCTTCGCGAGCTACCCTTGACGGCAAAGTACTCCACAGTTGGTCATGTTCGGTGATGATGTACTCCTATATCTCACCTACATGCCATATCAGTGTCTCCATATCATTTGGTTACAAGGATAATTAATGCATATGGTACACAATGATCTACACTTCATATCACTATCATCCTAGTAATAGTGTATCATTTGATCACGAACCATTTTAAGGACTACACGATAAATTCTTCTTTATCGATCAAAGTAGTCCTAAGGACTTCATCCCAATATAAGAGTTTGTTAGAAGATGTGATCTTGTGATAAAAAAGATCAAATAACTTTTATTATTTATCAATTCATATACATTTATTATTAGCACAATCATCAAACGATTGGTTTTAGGACATATTTTCCAATAGTGACAACCCGATAGAACCAAAAAAGAACCTTAAGGTATAGTTCACATATGGTTCAGTTTCTCTATTGTGAGCTCCGACTAGATGACAGGTCATAGATAAATCGCTAAAATCCATGTGATAGATTTGATTAGCTTAAGTCCAATTGTGATTCTCTTGAAATTTTTTTTTCATCCATCACACTGCTGTGGCCACAAACTCTCAGACTTAACCTCTTAAAATCTATAGGACTACTTCTTTCTATCAAGATCAATAGATTTCATCTAGATATGCATCCTACTTCTATAGTGGATCAACTATCGCTAACATCCACTACAAAATTTAAATGAGGCTATATTTATATGTCAGTCAAACTCCAACAGTCTCACTATGAGCAGTCATACCATCATAGGTCAAAAGATCATCTACACAACTATAGTATCGAGACAATCACTAATGATTGATTAAAAATCAAAATGATCTCTCATATAGTCACACTCAGTACTAGTTATTCTCTAACAACTATCTGCACTCATTGCTCAGTGTCTCTACACTGTAGATCAGAGACTCATCTATCCCAAAGGAAGTAATCTATGCATCGATCTATCTAGATCGATCATCATTCTCATGATGATACTATGATCGAGAGTATTTAAAAATTTATTATACATACCTTTAATTCTCAATATTTTGAGAATTTGTATCAAAGTATTAATTCCATCAATGATTCAAGACCACATCACTCTTGAATAAAAATCAAACTTATCCTTTTATTGATCAAGTCAATATTTTAATGTTCAAAATTGTACCCTAGATTTATTACAATGTGTTAGCCATATTGGCTTCTAAGACATACATCTAATAGGTGGGTTACTGTGTGCGATAGAAAAAGGATATCTGCTTCCTCTTTGGGCATGAGGTACTAGGGTGGGTTCCTTAGGGTTTCTACTCTAGGATTTTAGGGGAAGAGAAAAAATCAAGAGTGGAGAGTCTTCTCTTAGCTTTTCTTCTTTCACTTTACATCCCTCTTAGTATCCTTCTAATTCTCAGAGGAGTCTGAGAGAGTCAAAGAAGAATCGAGATCGGCCATCAAATTGATCTTTGTACGAGCTAGCACTCTCGGAGGAATGAATCAGATTGGATCTTCGAGTGGATCATCTGTAGAGGCCGGACATCCTGTGCAGCTGTGAGCAATCAAGAAAGACCTCAGATCCATGGATTCAGTTGCAGAGATCAGCAACCCACACGAAGGTAATGAGTTCTAAACTCATCTGATCAGATCTAACGGTTAGATCTGATCTAGGGCATCGATGTAATCGATGTAGATTTTTTTTTAAAATTTTAGATTTTAATTGCATATAAACTCATGTCATATGTCCTTATTTGATAGTTTAGATATGATCTTATGCAAGTAATGTAAATTAAATAGTTTAATCTAATATAATTTTGCTAAAAATTTTAAAACTGCATGCATAAAACTATCGATTTTTCCTTCATTAGGCTTTTAATAGGTAATTAACTTGAATTAATTCTTATCAAATAAGCAATCCAAGTTAAATGAGGAATTGGATTCAATCTTGTGCTAGGAAGGGCATTCTGAATCCAATAGGATTTTTCCTAATTCAATTGAAACTTCATAAGCCCAATTACTTAATCCCAATCAAATCCTTTTATTCTATGACCCCATAGGTTTAATTTTATCTGATAATGAGATATACCATGATCTCTATCATAGTATCATTGAAATTTTTTTCAATGGATCGAAATAATTTTACTCTAACTCAACAAAAATCATCGATCCTGAATAACTTTAGTGAGCTCTCTCAATCCACCGATGACATCTAGTAGTATGTAGTGGCAACCCAGTAGAATGAAAAAAGAATCTCAAAGTGTAGTTTCTATATGATTCAATCCCTTTATCGTGAGTCTCGATTAGATAGCAGGTCATGGATAAATTATCAAATTTAACATCAATCATATGATAGATTCGATTAGCTCGAGTCCAATTATATATGATCTCATAGAAATTTTTTTCTATCAATCACATTACTGTGGCCACAGACTTATGGACTTAGCCTCTCAAATCCTATAGGATCACTCTTTTCTATCAAGATCAATAGATTCCTTCTTCATGCATATCTTGCTCTTACAGTGGACCAACTATCACCAACATACATTACAAAGGCTCAAAGAGACTATGTTTCTGTGCAGTCAAACTTTAGCTGTTGGAAAATCGATAGGCGTATAGCATGTATTTTAAAATTTTTTTATGTAATAAAAAATTAGATTAAATAATTTAATCTATACTGCATACTTAAGATCTAATCTTAATACCTACCCTAGAATCTATAACATGTTATATATGCATACAAAAATTTGAAAATAAAATTCTGCATGCAAGATCACATCTAAACATAACCATAGATCATATCTACACACTATACATCATATGTATATCAAGTACGAGTTCAGAACTCAATATCCTTGCATGGGTAGTAGATCTCCACATCTAAAAACCATGATCTTGCTGGTTGCTCGCAGCCGTACTGGATGTCCAACGTCTATAGGTGATCCACTCAAAGCACCGCACTGATCAACTTCTGCGGGAATGCTAGCTCGCGTAGAAACTTATAGATGGTTGGTCTTCTCTTCCAATGGATCTCTCAAACTTCTTTGAAACCATAGGAAGATAAGGAGGAACTAGGGATGGAAAGATGAAGGGAGAACTCTCTTCTCTTTTGACTTTTTCCTCACCCAAAAATCCTAGAACAAATTTCTAGGATGCTCACCCAAAAGGAGGAAGAGGAGCACTCCTCTAGATCACATGCCTACAAGAGGCTGCCCACCCCAAGACCTCATGCCCAAAACCCTAACTCATGCCTCAAGGGATCTCCACTGATGTGTGGCACATGAAACTCAGGGCTTTATATAGATGTGGGCGATGGGATGTTTGGATAAGATAAGTTTCTCATCTAAATTTGAATTCAAATCAGATTTGAATTCAATTAGATCAACCAATTGATCCAAACTCTTGATCCCTATAAAGAGTGGGTGACAACCTTCCTTTGGCATGGAGTTTCTCATGCCAATCTGAAATTAGCGATAGGAAAAGTGGGCGGCACCTCATGGGTTGTTGGCTAGGGTGAGAAGGAGTCCAAATTGGTTTGCACTCTTTAATGTTTATCCAATTAAGTCTCCAACCTAGTCAAATTAGGTTGGATCCAATTGAATAACATGAACCCAATCCAATTAAATTTCAAACATGAATAATCCTAATCAAATCAAAATTTAATTAAACTCAAGTCCTGATCAAATTAGGAACCATTCACCCTTGATAATTAGGTCATCTTATAACCTAATCGGATCAAACCAAATTGAATGCAATTCAATTAGTTTCGAACCAAATCACATTGCTCAATTTAATTAAGCTAATTAACAATCTAATTACTCATCAATCCTCCTATAATTTACTAATCTTTACCGAATTAATTTACTGCAACTTTTGCATAAGGCTAACCTTCAATCAAATTGATGATTACAATTTAGAATAATTCTCAATCGTCAATCAGTCACATGATCAGATAGTAACTTCTTTTGAGTGTGACCTCATAGGTTCGAACCAAATTGATAGTAGAGGAATAACTCTTGAACTAATCAATGTAACCATCTAGCAATAAGACTTGATGTTCGAATGGCCGAATGATTGCAAAGCAATATTCAAGAACCTACTGGCGTATGGTTACCATATAATTCATCCTTTTGACCCTAATACTCAAGATGACCTAGGGTTTCATTATCAATGTTGTAATAGTCAAGCACATTATATTTCAATTTTTTAAATCCATCACATGGATTATCCTGGCTAAGGTTTACTAAATTGAAATACACTGATGCACTAACTCCTACTTATTCAGAGGGGTCAATCCCATCTTGACTCATGCACCGACTTGATAAGTACTTAACTACACATAAAAATCTTTCATCATTGAATTAAAAATTTAGATAGTCTGACACCAAAGTATAGTGAGTTGCTTGTAAGTCACCATGATGTTCTCATATTGGAGGGATACTTGTATCTATACTCTTCACGAGCTACTCTTGATAGCAGAGTGCTTCACAGTTGGTCATGTTCAGAGCGAATGTATTCCTATATTCCACCTGCATGCCATACTAGTATCTCTATACTCTTGGTTATGAGGACAATCAATTTATATGGTACACAATGATCTGTACTTGATATCATTATCATCCTAGTAATAATGTATCATTTGATCGTAAATAAGTTTAAGAACTAAATCTTTTTTTTAAATTAGTCGTAAGGACTTCATCACAACACAGAAGTTCATATTAAAGATATAAATATTTATGATAAAAATATCAAATAATTTTTATTATTGAATAATTCATATACAAGTACAAATAAGTACAATCATCAACATGTTGATGATTAGCTTTGGGATATAATTTTTAACAACTCCCACTTGAACTAAAGCCAATCAGTACAGTATCATATATCCATCTTCATTTTACGGTCTTTGAACTCCTTAACATTGAAGACTTTAGTAAATAGATCGGCCAGGTTCTTCTTTCTATTAATCTTCTGAAACTTGATGTCACCTCGATCTATGATCTTTTGGACCAGGTGGTAGCAGTGCAATATATTCTTGATGTGTTGATGGGACTTTGGTTCCTTGGCTTGAGCAATGGCACTAGTGTTATCGTAGTATAATAGGACCGAACTATCCAGGGAGGATGCCACTCCAAGCTCATCAATAAACTTTTGCAACCATACAGCTTCTTTCGCAGCATCGAATGTCATGATGTACTCTACCTCACATACTGAGTCAGCCACGGTGTGCTGTTTGAAATTTTTTCAGTAGATTGCTCCATCATTTAGAGTAAACACATAATCTGACACACTCTTGCTGTTGTCATGGTCTGACTGAAAGTTGGAGTTTATAAACCCCTCAAGTTTCAAGTTAGATTTTTCATAAACGAGCCACTGGTCTTTAGTATTTATTAAATACTTAAAGATGGTCTTTACAACCTTTCAGTGGTTCTCCTCTAGATCAGACTGGTATCTGCTCACTATCCTTAATGGGTATGCCATGTTTGGTCTTATACATATCATGGCATACATTATAGAACCCACTGTTGAAGCTTATGGAATCCTACTCATACGTTCACTCTCTTGAGAACTTGTCAGACAATCTCTCTTTGAGTGAGAAATTTCATGGTCTATCGAAAGATAGTCTTTTTTGAAATTTTTTAACCTAAACTGCTTTAGCATGGTATCGACGTACATAGATTGGGATAATCTGAGCATCCTTTTCGATCTATCTTTATAGATCTTTATCTCTAGGATGTAAGATGCTTCTCCAAAGTTCTTTATAGAGAATTGAGATGATAGCTAAACCTTTATTCTCTATAATGTAGGGACATCATTTCTAATTAAAAGAATATTATCCACATATAGAACAAGAAATACCACCACAAAATTTTTAACCTATTTGTAAATATAAGATTTTTCTTCATTCTTAATGAAGCCATATGTTCTGATCACTTTATGAAAATGTATGTTCCAAACTCTTGCTTGCCTGCTTCAATTCATAAAAGGATCTCGAAAGCTTGCACATCTTAGACTTGTCTGTGGATGTGAAACCTTCAGGTTGTATCATATACTTTTTTTCTTTTAGCTCACTATTCAAGAAAACTATTTACACATCCATCTGTCAGATTTCATAGTCCAGATGTGCTGCCATCACAAACATGATCCGAATGAACTTGAGCATTGCCACAGGGGAGAATGTTTCGTCATAGTCAATATCATAATATTGATGATATCCTTTGGCAACCAAACGGACTTTATAGATCTCCATCTTTCTGTCTGCACCCCTCTTTCTCTTGAAGATCTACTTACACCCAATGGATTTTATCCTTTCAGGTGGATCAACTAATGTCCACATATCATTGACCTTCATGGACTTCATTTTAGACTTCATGGCTTCAAGCCATTTATCAGAGTCAGACCTATATATTGCATCCATATAGGTGATCGGATCCTCATTGTTTTCATTGAGTTCAATAAGATCCCTGTCTCGGATCAAGAAACTGTAATATCTAATTGGTTGGCATGATACTCTATCGGATCTTCTTAATGGTGCATCTACAATAGGCTTCGGGTTTGATCCAGTCAAATTCAATTCTATGGGTTCACTAGATTGTGTCGGTTCTTCTACTTCTCAAACTTCATCAAGCTCGACTTTAGAGATACTAAGGAATTCTTTCGCTAAGAAATTTTTTTTCTAAAAAGTGTACCTTATTGCTGATGAACACTTTTTGCTCATCAACAAGGTAGAAGCAATATCCCTTAGTTTTTTTCAAGTATCCTATGAAAATAGACTTGCCAGACCTAGGTTCGAGCTTGTCTATTTTCAAACATTTGACATAAGTTGGATACCCCCAAACCTTAAGGTGTGAGAGTACTGATTTATGCCCAATCCATATCTCATATGGTATTTTATTTGCAGACTTACTCAGAATCCTATTAAGTACATAGCAAGCCGACTCGAGTGCATATTACTGTAGCATCGAGATAACCACTGATGAGTGAATAGACATCCAAGTGATTTCTCATGTTAGTTACGCTCCATGCATGTTATTCTCTAACAACCACCTGCACTTTCACTCTAGTGTTCCTACACTGTAGACCCAACACTCAACTACCCAGAAGGGAGGTGATCCATGCATCAATTTTTAAATGAATTGATCATTATCCTCCATGACGATCTTTTGATCGAGAGTATTTAGAAAATAACTATTAATTAATGTATGTCTCAAACTCAACACCTTGAGAATATACAGAATCATCTTTGTTAATTTTTAAGACAAATCATGAACACAAACATGATTGAAAATAAAAATATCTTTTATTAATAATAAAAATCTTATAAGTATAAAGTTAAGCTCTGAAATTATAAAATATTCCAGTCAATAATTGACTTCTAGGGAACTCATCTAACAAACTCCTACTAGACCAAAGCTAATTGGCCATATATTTAAGACCCATCTTCTCAAATTGGGCTTCGATCTTTTACTGGCGAGAGGCTTGATCAGTGGGTCCATCATGTTCTGCATGGAGTCGACTCTCTGCACCTCGATAAACTTCTTCTCGAGGTATTTACATACGATGTGAAACTTGAAGGAACCAGATCTAGGATTTCAGGGTTAGATCTTGAAACTTTTTCAAGATCACGCAGCGGAAGACTAAAATAAATCAAAATTTATCTTATGAAATCAGAGAATTTCTAAATCTAAAATTCTATTACATGATTATTATATGACATTAAATCAAAAATTAAAATATAAAGAGCAAGAACTATATGTTGATCATATCAACATGTTTCTATACCACATCTAATGTATGTAACATATAATAGATCAGATCTATTACCTTGCAAGTTAGATGTTCTAACTTTGCTGATCCGGGCTTAAGGATAATGTTTCGAGCTGTACACATATTTGACCTCTAGGAGTCATCCACACGAACACATGAATCACGATCAGAAGTCCTAGTCCAGAAAATCAGTACAGTATGCTAGTACTGTGCTGATCCTTCTTCGATGGTCGATCAGATGCCTCCTTCTACTTGATTTAGACTCTTCCAAAGATGAGAAGTAGGAGAAAGATTTTTAGATATGAGACACTTTCAAAAAACTCACAGATGGAAAGAAAAAGATGAACTCAGCAATCCTAGAAGAAGACCCTCTTCTTCTTCTCTTTGCTCTCACCTAGACACCTAGTTTGTGTCTATTATATCTCCACACTCCAACACCTTTTCTCTCTGATTTTTACATGCCCCAAAGGTCTTTCAATGCTCTACAATCCATAAAAATATCAAGAATAAATTCATCTTAAATAAGGAGATATGAAGAATCTTTATTTAGGTCAAATATCTAGTCAAAGAAAATCCAAACAGGGCAAGACAAGTGATGCCCAACTCTTGGACGCCCCCTCCTTTTTCTGCCATGGACTACCAACAAAGGGTACACAATATATGTCATAAAAATCACAAAAATCTCAAAAAAAATCTGGACAAAATCAGTGCCATAAGGAAAGAGTTTTGGTTTCCTAAAATTCTTTCTCATAGAATTTGAAATCCAAACTAATTCCTACTTTGACTTGGTCCACAATCACATTCCATGTAAGAGAGAAAGAGTGAAAAGCTTTGGGCATGTATGAAGGCTTGGGAGAAAAGGTTTTGTCACATAAAATAAGAGAGTGGGTGTGGGGGGCTAAGATGGCGCAAGGTGGAATCCTAGTCTTACTAGGATTCAATCTATGACTTGTTCAAATTTGATTTTTCAAACCAAATCAAATCAAAATCAAATCAACCCAATTAAAATAGGTCTTAATCCAATTAAGAATCTAATTTAATTAGATAAAATTATATTTAAATCTGATTTAATTTTTTAATTGAACTAGAAATTAAGTTGACCCAAGTCCTAATTGGACTAGGACTAGTTTTTCCTTGCACTTGGCTTATCCAATAAATCAATTGGACTTGATCCAATCAAGTTCAAACTAAATATAATTAAATAATATTCAATTAGACTTAATCTTAATCCATTGGCTTAATCAAATTAAGCCAATTAGCAATTGAATTGCTAATCGATCCTCCTACAACACTTGCACTAGGTTAAATGTCAATCGTATTGATCGTTTAACCCTAGAATGATTCTTAATCATTGATCAACTATCCGATTGGATCATGAACTCTAATGTGTGTGACCTCATAAGACTAAATCTAAGTCGATAGTATAGAAATAAATTTTTGTACCAATTGAAGTGACCATCTAGCAATGATACCCGACAGCCGGATAGGTCGAATGTGTAGAACAACATCCTTAGAACCCATGTGGATATAGTTTTCGTATAATTCATCTCCTTAACCAAAATACTTATAAGACACCTCAGAGTTCAACTGTCAACTCTGATCAGGTTGTCTACATTGTATTTTAAAATATCAAATCCATCTGATGGATTATCCTGGCCAAGACTTTGCTAAATTAAAATACAGCGACTCATTCTTCTCTAACTCTTGGAGTGATCAATCCCATCTTGATCACACTCTGACTTTGTAAGTACTTGACTGTGCCCAGAAGCCTTCTATCACTGAATTAAAAATTTAGTTAGTCCAGTACCAAACCACAGTGAGTTGCTTGTAAGTCACTGAGGCGATCTCAGGTCCAAGGGATATTTATACCTATATCCCATCAGAGACATTCTCGACAGCAGAATGCTCTGGAGTTGGTCACGTTCAATGACAATGTATCCTTATATCTCACCTGTATGCCATACCAGTGTCTCCACACTCCTTGGTTAAGAGGACAACCAATCCATATGGCCTACAGCGACCTATGCTCGATAGAAGCTGTCATCCTTGTTAACAGTCTATCATTTGGTCGTGAACAGTTTTAAGGATAAATCGATAAATCTTCTCTTTATCGAACCTAAATAGTCCTAAGGACTTCATCACAACAACGGAGTTCATTAGAAGATGAAAACTTATGATGAAAATATCAAAAATATATTTTATTTATTAACAAATCAATTACAATACAAGGTTGCTTAACTGTCAACAGGTTGACGACTGGCTTTTGGGACATATTTTTCAACAACTCCCACTTGTCCTAAAGCCACTCGGCACAGTATCTAATACCCATCTTCGACTTGTGGTTGTCAAACTCCTTTATTATCAGGGCTTTAGTGAAGGGTCGGCCAGGTTCTCCTTTTCATCGATCTTCTGAAGGTCGATGTCACCTCGAACTACAATCTTTCAGACCAGGTGGAAGCGGCGCAAAATATGTTTTGTTCGTTGGTGTGCTTTGGGTTCCTTCGCCTGAGCAATGGCACCAGTGCTGTCGCAGTAGAGTAGGATCGGACCATCGACGGAGGGTGCTACTTCGAGCTTGGTGATGAATTTTCTCAGCCACACAGCTTTCTTCACAGCATCCGATGCTACAATGTACTCCACCTCACAAACAGAGTCTGCCACAATATGCTGCTTGAAACTCTTCCAGCAGATGGCTCCACCATTCAGAGTAAAGATATAACCCGACATGCTTCTGCTATTATCATGATCAGATTGAAAGATGGAGTCTGTGAACCCCACAAGTTTTAGATCTGACTCACCATAAACCAACCATTGGTCCTTAGTATTTCTTAAATACTTAAAGATGGCTTTAACCACTTTTCAGTAGCTTTTTTCAGGATCAGAATGGTATCTACTAACTACTCCTAGTGAGTATGCCACATCTGGCCTTGTACATGCCATGGCGTACATGATAGATCCTACGATCGAAGCATATGGGACTCTACTCATATGCTCTCTCTCTTCAGGAGTTATCAGATAATCCTTCTTAGAGAGAAAAATTCCATGGCCTATCGGTAGATAGCCCTTCTTAGAATTCTCCATACTGAACCTCTTCAGTACAGTGTCTGTGTACGTGGACTGGAATAACCCAAGCATCCTTTTAGATCTATCCCTATAGATCTTCATCCCTAGGATGTAGGATGCTTTACCCAAGTCTTTCATAGAGAACTGTGATGACAACCAAACGTTTATTCTCTGTAGTGCGGGGATGTCATTCTCGATTAAGAGAATGTCATCCACGTACAAGACAAGGAATGTCACAACTGGACTATTTGCCCATTTATAGATGCAGGGCTCATCTCCGTTCTTAATGAAGCCATACGTTTTGATCACCTTATCAAAATGCATGTTCCAACTTCGAGAAGCTTGTTTCAATCCATAAATGGATCTTTGAAGCTTGCACACCTTGGACTTATCTGTGGATGTAAACCCCTCAGGTTGTATCATATCACCTCTTTGGTTAGCTTTTCATTCAAGAAAGCTGTCTTTACATCCATCTGCCAGATCTCATATCCAGATGGGTAGCTATTGCAAGCATTATCCGAATGGATTTGAGCATTGCCACAGGGGAGAACATCTCATTATAGTCAATACCATAATGTTGACGATATCCCTTGGCAACCAGACGGGCTTTATAGGTCTCCACCTTTTCGTCTATGCCCCTCTTCCTTTTGAAGACCCATCGACACCCAATGGGTTTAACCCCTTCAGGTGAGTCAACCAATGTCCATACATCATTGACCTTCATAGACTCCATTTCAGATTTTATGGCTTCAAGCCATTTCTCGAAATTAGGTCTTTGCATTGCATCCATATAGGTGATCAAATCCTCATCGTTCTCATCGAGTTTGATGGGATCACCGTTCCAGATCAAGAAATCATAGTATCTGTCTGATTGACGTGGTACTCTACCGGATCATCTTAATGGTGCAGGTACATTGGGCTTCGAATCTGATCTAATCAAATTTGACTCAGGTTCAGCTATTGGTGTCAGTCCTTCTACCTGTTGAACTTCATCAAGTTCAACCTTAGAGGCAACAGTTTCTTCACCAAGGAACTCCTTTTCTAAAAAGGTTGCTGTTGGGTATAAAATACCCCTAGCCGAAGTCCTCAACAGAATCAATGACTCCGCCAACAAGGCCGACCTTAAAAGAAGACTCCGCCCGGACTCTTACGGGAGCCGGGCTTCATCCTCGACTCCAACGGCCGTAAGACAGACTGCGCCCGGACTCCCACGGGAGCCGGACTCTGCCGATAACTCCAACAGTAAGTAGACTCCGCTCGGACTCCTATGGGAGTCGGGCTCCATCCTCAACATCAGCTGCCAGTAAGCCCTGTCCGGACTCCTACGGGAGCTGAACTTCGCCTCTGACTTTAATTGCAGGAAGACTCCGCCCGAACTCCTACGGGAGTCAGGCTTCATCCTCGACTCCAACGACTGCAGACAGACTGCGCCCGGACTCCCATGGGAGCCGGACTTTGTCGATAACTTCAACAGCAAGTAGACTCCGCCCGGACTCCTACGGGAGCCGGGCTCCGTCTTCAACATCAGCTGCTGGTAAGCCCTGTCCGGACTCCTACGGGAGCCGAACTTCGCTTCTGACTTTAATTGCAGGAAGACTCTGTCCGGACTCCTACAGGAGCCGAACTTCGCCTCTGTCTTTAATTGCAGGAAGACTCTGTCCGGACTCCTAGGGAGCCGAACTTCGCCTCTGACTTTAATTGCAGGAAGACTCTGTCCGGACTCCTACGGGAGCCGAACTTTGCCTCTGACTTTAATTGCAGGAAGACTCCGCCCAGATTCCTACGAGAGCCGGACTTCATCATCAGCCCCGATCACTGCCGAACTTCAGCCGACGGATCTGCACTCCCGAGTAGACCACGGTAACGGGCAACACTGCTCCACTCCCTGCGGCGGACCCTACGCGACCCCGTTACTCCCTGACAGGCTGTATTAACGGCCACGATTCTGCTCCACTCCCTGCGGCAGATCCTACGTGACCCCATTACCCCCTGACAGGCTGTATTAACGGCCACGATCCTGCTCCACTCCCTACGGCGGATCCTGTGCGATTCCACCACTCCCTGACAAGTCACGACAGCGAACGTCGCTCCACTCCCCGTAACTGATTCTACGTGGAGAGCCATGGCGATAGCCACGATCCCACTCCACTACCCTCCGCAATAAATTCTTTCTGACTCTGGGCGGCCCACTGCCAGACGGTTACGGATGCCGCTGTCAGGCTACAGCCCCCTCCGCCTATAAAAGAGACCCCAGATACGTTATTCTCTAAGCTCATTTCTTATCTCAAAACTCTGCTAAATTCTCTGTTCGAGCGCTCCATTCTTGTTGAGGTAGAGAACTGACTTGAGCGTCGGAGGGTCTTGTCGGAGTAACCCCACCTCCGGTTTAGACTTCCCTTGTAGGTCCCGACGGCGACCGCGACTTCCCCAACTCCAGCTTCTCCGATGCAAGCGGATTTTTCACCAACAGTTGCCTTAAGGCTGATGAACACCTTTTGTTTATCAATATGGTAGAAAAAATATCCTTTGTTCTCTTTGGGGTATCCTATGAATGTGCATTTGTTAGACCTAGATCCAAATTTATCTGTAACTAACCGTTTGACATAGGCCAGGCACCCCCAGATCCTAAGATGTGAAAGTACTGGCATACGCCTTGTCCATATCTCATATGGAGTCTTAATTACAGACTTACTTGGAACCCTATTTAACAGATAATAGATCGATTCGAGTGTATATCCCCAGAAGGATATCGGCAAGCTGTCAAAACCTATCATGAATCGGACCATGTCTAACAGAGTCCAATTTCTCCTTTCAGACACACCATTATGCTGTGGTGTTCTTGGAGGAGTCCATTGGGAGAGAATCTCATTCTCTCCTAGATATGTGAGAAATTCACCAGAAAGGTATTTCCCTTCTCGGTCAGACCGAAGAGTATTAATACTCTTTCCAGTTTATTTTTCTACTTCACTTTGGAATTGTTTGAACATTTCAAATGAATCCAACTTATGTTTCATCAGATAGATATATCTATATCTAGATAGATTATCCGTGAAAGTGATAAAGTAGAAATATCCACCTCTAGCACTTGTGTTCATGGGCCTTCATACATCAGTATATACTAGGCCCAAGAGCTCAGTAGCTCTCTTACCTTTTTCAGTAAAAGGTTATTGCTTCTTGAATTGATTTTGATGATTACAAAGTATTTGAGGGGGTTACTAATGATTTTGGTTTGGAAAAAAAATTATTGTATTTCAGAGGCAAAATCATAATTTTATCAAGTTCTGATTAGGAAGCCTCAAGAGCAAGAACAGAAGATTTGTAATCTATTGGAGGTAATTTTAATATTTTTGGATGTGTATTTTAAAAAAAAATTATGTTTATATATTTGAGTCAACCCCATGAGTTGACTCATGGCAAAAGGGGCTAAACGGCATGCTAAATTTTTTTGGCTGGCACACTCTGTGAGTCGACCCCATGAGTCGAACCCTGTGCATGAGTCGACCCTATAAGTCGACTCTACTGCTGTATAGGCTAAAATTACAGAATAGTTATTTTCTATTCTGTGCCACAGAAGTCGACCCCATGAGTCGACTCATGAGCATGAGTCGACCCTATGAGTCGACTCCTACGATGGAAAAACTCCACAACGGCTAGTTTTCAGCTGCATTTAATACCCATTTAATGTGCTTTAACGGCTCTATTTCAATCCAGATTACTCTCCACCATCATTTAAAGTTATAAAAGGCACTTAAAGGAGAGAATCAATAAGGTTTTGAAAAAGTTCTTCAGGCATTCACTTCAACCCTAAGCAAGAGCCCTCTTGAAGTTAAAAAAATTTTTATTTCAAGTTCACCAACCCCTCAAGAGGTCATTCAAGTCTTCAACCACCTTGAAAAAAATCAGAAAAGCTTGCTTCTCTTTGTGTAAAGTGTATTTAAAGCTTTATTTGCTCATTAAAAGAGCTACATCTATATTTTCGTGTGATTAACTGTTATACTCTATTTTTGAGTTGATTTTTTATTTTGGAAGGATTTTAAAATATGGAAAGATTGATCCAAACCTTGAATTGGATTGTATTAGGTTGGCTTGTACTCAAAAAATAAGTATTCTAGCTTGGAATAGCTAGAGTCGGAGGTTCCGACATTGTATTCGGTTTGAATACGAATTAGTAGATTTGAATTTTTAAGTAGGAGCTTGGGGAGTGGATGTAGGTACAAGGTTGGCACCGAACTACTATAAATCTTTTTGTTTGTATTATGCTTACTTGCTCTCCTTTTAAATTTTCTTATCTTCTTGCATTCTTGCATCCAACTTCTACACCTTGCTTTAATTTCACTCTCCATATTTATCTTGCTCATTGTTAAATAATCCTCATAGTTGTAAGTTATTTTTAAATTTTTAAAAATCCAATTCACCCCCCCTCTTGGGTTGCATAGCTGGGCAACAAATGGTATTAGAGCTTGGTGCTCTAGCCCTACTTTGATTTAACCATCAAAGAGCTAAAGATCTATGGCAACTCAAGTTGGTGCTTCACTAGTCGAGGGGCAGTCCACCAACCGACCTTCACTTTTCAATGGGTCAAACTATACCTATTGAAAAGTTTGGATGAAAATCTTTATTCAAGTATTTGACTATGATATGTGAAGTATCATAGTAAATAGATCACACACATCCACTAGAATAATTGATGGTGTGGAATCAATCAAACCCGAAAAAGAATGAGATGAGGTTGATAAGAAAATGGCTCAACTAAATGCTAAAGCCATGAATATTTTATATTGTGCTCTAGATGCTAATGAATTCAATCATATTTCAACATGCATGTCAGCTAAGAAAATATAAGATAGATTAGAAGTAACTCATGAAGGAACTAATCAAGTGAAGAAATCAAAAATTAACATGCTTGTACATAAATATGAGCTTTTTAAAATGGAGCATGATGAATCAATAACTAAAATATTTACTCATTTTACTGATATTATTAATGGTCTAAAAAGTCTTGGTAAGTCTTATTCTAACAGTGATCTCGTGAGAAAGATTCTTAGGTCTTTACCAAGGACTTGGGAGGCCAAAGTGACTGCAATCCAAGAAGCTAAAGATCTGAATATCCTATCCTTGAAGAAGCTTCTAGGATCGCTGATGACACATGAGCTAAGCATGAAACAACACCAAGAAGAAGATGTCAAAAAGAAGAGGATAATTGCCTTCAAATTCACTGCTCAACCTGATGAAGAATCCGATGATATAGAAAATGAAGAGCAGGATGAAGAAATGACCCTCATTACTAGAAGGTTTAAGAAGTTTTTTAAAAAAAAAATACAAAGAATGAGGAAGAGGCCACCTACAAAAGGGGAACATAGCAAAGAGAAGGATAAGGAGCAACCCCTTATTTGTTATGAATGCAAGAAATCGGGATACTTTAAGTCTGAATACCCATAACTGAAGAAGGGTCCCAAGAAGTATAAGAAGAAGGCCATGATGGCTACATGGAGTGGAAGTGATGAGTCAAGCTCTGAAGAAGAAGACTCAAATGAACAAGCCAACTTGTGCCTTATGGCATATGAAAATGAGGTAAATACTAAAATCCCTATTGACTTTACCTTTGAAAAATTTCATGAAGCATTTTATGATCAAATTGATGAACTAAAGAAGCTAAGAGTAAAGAACAAAGAATTAAAATCAAAGAATCAATTTTTACTAAAAAAAATGAGAATATTTCAAATGAAAAATCAATCCTGTCTCAAGAAAATCTAAACTTAAAAATTAAGATTGCCAAGTTAAAATCAATGATTGAGAAGTTCACTTTAAGTTCAAATAAGCTTCACATGATACTTGACAATCAAAAGGCCATTTATGATAAAGTCGGTCTTGGATATAACCCTTCAAAGAAATAAATTTTTTAAAAAACATCCTTGTAAACTCATCATACAACAAGTTTTCAAATATAACTTGCTTTAAATGTGGTAGAATAGGACACAAATCCTATTCATATTTTTCTAACAAATCTAAAAATTTTAATATAAAAAAAATATGTGTTCCAAAAGGAACCATTATGACTAACCAAAAAGGACCCAAAAAAATTTGGGTACCTAAAGTCAAAACTTAACTCTTGTGTATAGGTGTGTCTTGCATCCCAAGGAGCAAACTGAAAATGATATCTTGATAGCAGGTGCTCAAGACACATGATTGGTGATGAATTTCAATTCATCACACTTGATGCTAAAAATGGAGGGATGGTCACCTTTGGGGACAATGGCAAAGGAAAGATCATCGGTATAGGTAACATTGGTATCACTCCCTCCAAGTATATTGAAAATATTTTATTAGTAGATGGTTTAAAACATAATTTATTAAGCATCAGTCAATTTAGTGATAAAAGATACAAAGTCATTTTTGAATCTTCAGTTTGCATAGTAACTAGTCCTATTAATGAAGGCATTAAATTTGTTGGGCATAGATATGATAATATTTATATAGTAGATTTGAATGATCTTTTCAAAATAAACATGCAATACCTAGTAGCCTTGAATGCAAAAATTAATGAGACTAGTTGGCTTTGGCATCGTAGGCTTGCACATATTAGCATGCATTCACTTTCAAAACTTATTAAAAAAGAATTGGTTATCGGCTTACCCAAATTGAATTTTGAAAAAGATAGAATTTGTGATGCATGCCAAATGGATAAACAAACACGAGTCTCATTCAAATCTAAAAATATTATTTCAACTACTAGGTCATTAGAACTATTGCACATGGATTTATTTGGATCCACTAGAACTACTAGTCTAGGTGAAAAATGATATGATTTTGTAATTATTGATGATTTTTCTCATTTTACATGGGTCTTCTTCTTAGCACATAAGGATGAAACTTTTCATATTTTCTCAAAATTTTATCGAAAAGTCACAAATGAAAAAGATTTTTCAATTCAAAATATTCGAAGTGATTATGGAACCGAATTTGAAAATCAAGATTTTAAAAAGTTTTGTGATGAAAAAGGTATTGACCATAACTTTTTAGCACCTAGGATACCCCAACAAAATGGGGTTGTAGAAAGAAAAAATAGAACTCTTGAAAAAATGGTCTATACCATGCTATGTGAAAGCAACCTTCCAAGATATTTTTGGGCAGAAGTAATTAATACGGCATGTTATATATTAAACCATGCTTTAATTAGACCAATTTTAAAGAAAACCCCTTATGAGCTTTGGAAGAAAGAAAACCAAACATTGCATATTTTCATGTTTTTGGTTGTCGATGTTTTGTTTTGAACAATAGTAAAGAAAGACTAGAAAAAATTGATGCTAAATCCGATGAAGCAATTTTTCTTGGTTACTCCTCTTCTAGCAAAGCTTTTAGAATTTTCAATAAGAGAACTTTAATAGTAGAGGAATCAATACATGTTATTTTGATGAAACTAACGATCTTCCTTCAAGAAAAATGAAGGTATTGATGATGCAGATTCTTATAGAAGGGATGAAGGAGATCACTCTAAAAGACTCAACCATTCAAGATGATAAAGAACATGAAGACAAACAGGATGAGAAGGTGAAGAACAAAAGAACAACTCTAGGTATAAATGATCTACCCAAAGAATAGAGATATGATCACAATCATCCCAAGGAACTAATCATTGGTGATCCTACACATGGTATAAGAACTCGCTCTTACTTAGAGATACATTCAATTATTTTGCTTTTGTCTCTCATCTTGAACCTAAAACCATAGATGAAGCTGAAAAAGATTATAATTGGATAAATACAATGCAAAAAGAACTTAATCAATTTGAAAGAAATAATGTATGAACTTTAGTTTCAAGACCTAAAAATTATTCAATAATTGGCACAAAATGGGTATATAGGAATAAATTGGATGAACATGAAAATGTGATAAGAAATAAAGCAGATTAGTTGCAAAAGATTATAATCAAGAAGAAAGAATTGATTTTGATAGACCTTTGCACCTGTTGCTAGATTAAAGCAATTAGACTTCTACTTGCATATGCTTGCTTTATGAATTTTAAGTTATTCCAAATAGATATCAAAAGTCTTTTCTAAATGGATATATTGCTGAAAAAGTTTATATAGAACAACTCCAGGTTTTAAAAATCATGCTTTTCCTAATCATTTTTTAAATTAAACAAAGATTATATGGTTTGAAAAAGCACCTAGGGCTTGGTATGAAAGCTAAGCAAATTTCTGCTTAATAATAATTTTTCAAGAGGAAATGTAGACACAACCCTTTTCATTAAAAGAAATCAAAATATATATTAGTTATACAAATATATTTGATGACATTATTTTTGGGTCCACTAATGAAACTCTTTGTCAAGATTTTGCTAAGCTCATGTAGGGGAGTTCGAGATGAGTATGATGGGAGAACTTACATTCTTCTCAGACTTCAAATCAAACAAACAAAGAAAAATCTTCATCACCAAAGCAAGTACACCAAAGAACTACTCAAAAGATTTAGAATGGAAAATTCCAAAGCAATTGGTACACCCATGAGCCCATCATGTAAGCTTGACAAGGATGAAGGAGGTAAAAATATAGACTTAAAATTTTATAGAGCATGATTGGTTCTCTATTGTATTTAACTGCTAGTAGATAGATATTATGTTTAGTGTTTGTCTTTGTGCTCACTTTCAATCAAATCCAAAAGAATCACACTTGAATGCAGTTAAAAGAATCCTTAGATATTTAAATGGTACACAAACTCTAGGACTATGTATTCTAAGGACTCACAATTGACTTGATAGGATATTCAGATGCTGATTTTGCTGGATGTAGATTAGATAGAAAAAGTACTAGTGGAACTTATCAATTTTTTAGAGTTAACTTAATCTCTTGGTTTAACAAGAAGCAAAACTCAGTAGCACTGTCTACAGCCGAGGCTAAATACATTACAGTCGGAAGTTGTTGTACTCAAATCTTGTAGATTGAGTAACAACTTAAGACTTTGGCATTAAACTCAATGAAACTCCATAAGATGTGATAACACCAGTGCTATAAATCTAACTAAAATTTAATTCAGTATTTTAGATCAAAACATATTGAAATTAGGCATCATTTCATAAGAGAACATGTTCAAAATAAAGATATAATTCTTGATTATGTTTGTACTAAAAATCAATTGGCTGACATCTTTACCAAGATCTTAAGTGAAGATAGATTTTGTGAAATTAAGAGAGAACTAGGAATCCTTGATCCATCAGCTTAAGTTTCTCTTGATTCCAAATTCTTAATGCCAAAATTCATTGAACCAAATCTATTGAGCTCAACTCTCATTTTTCTTAAGAGCTCAAAAGCTCAAAACTATCATTCACATGATCAATATTTGGGTAAATATCCTTCTCTCTGAGTTTCAAATTTTTTTGAAATTGTCCCATCATTCTTTTGAATTTTTCTGTGCATGAGTCGACCCCCAGGTCGACCCTAGGGTAAACTTGTAATTTATATCAAAATCCTTCGGGCGCTCTTTTTTATTTGGAATTTTTTCTTGAGCTGACTCAGCCTTCATCTTCTTCCTCCACCGAACCAAAAGGTCTCCATCTCTTCTCTCAAATCAAAGATTTCTCTCAAATTCTCCTCCCACTGTTTTTCACACTTCAAATCACTGGTTAGGAACCAAGTTCTTCTCCTCTTCCTTCTTCATTTGGGGCGGTTCGAGCTTACCCTAGACTCTACCCTCTTCTCCAAATCAGCACATCACCTCTCAAATCTTTGCCTTTCCACTAGAATCTTTTCATCTCTCCTCACATTTAGTCTCCTAAGCTCCTTTCAAGTCCTTCCTGTGCAAATGGCTCCCAAAATGAAGCTTCCATAGAGAAGAAAATCTGTTTGCGGGTTGGAAGAGAGTGTGCGCAGAAAGAGATTAGCAGTCGAGCCCTCTCCTACTCCAATCCCTGCTCAGGTCCTGCTTCAGCTTCCACTCAGTCCCCAATCAGCCCAAGCAAGATACCTCTCTCTAATCGAAAAGTGAAACCAAAAAAATATTGATTTCAAGTTTTTTGAAAAAGAAGGTTCACTATTGGATTGAAGATTAAGTATCAAGGATGAAAATTTTACTGCTTTTAAAGAAAAATACTTATGTCGATCTAGTCAGAAAATTTTACTTAAATTTGAGCTATAGCATTGGAACAGTAAATCTACAGTAAAAGGTATTAATGTTATTCTTGATCCAGTACATTTGAGACAGATACTGATTTGTCTTGTGAAGGCTATACCAATATGGAGCTCCCTATTAAAGAAGAAGGAATTAATGTTATCTTAGGGAGAACTTATACTGAAAGTCTAAATAAATTGAAAGCAAAAATTCTTTCTGTTGAGATGAGGCTGTTACATTACTTGGTAACCAAACTGTTTGTCCTAGGAGTGGTAGACACGACCTTCTATCTGGTAGGGACATTTACATTATGTACCATGTGATCACCCAAACTCCCCTGAACCTTCCAGCATTGATGTTTGAGGCCATGAGGGAAATCCTGAACAGGTCCAAGGCTCACTTGCCTTTTGGTATGGCACTCACCTTAGTTTTTAGAAGGTTCGGAGTCAGTTTTGAGGGGGAGACAGTTGCTAGACTATCTCATTCCGACACCATCAACTGCCACACACTGTATCGCATGGGTTTCTCTAAGACTGATGGTAGTTGGACAAAGGGTGTTGAGGAGAGAGCAGAAGATAGAGCAGAGGAGGAGGGACCGTCTTCACCTCTTTGTGATCACCGAGCATCCTCAGATATTCAGTTCATATCTGATCACGAGGCTGGTCCTTCAGAGTCTGTAAGGAGGCATGCTTCAGTTCCACAGTCAGAGAGTAGGGCACATCCTTCAGAGTTCAGACTAGCAGATGATCAGATTGAGATGATGTCCCAGCGTATTGCCTCCATTCTATCTCAGCAGTTTACCACTTCAGTCTTTGCACAGAGATCGACTTCCCAGGGTGACTCAGACCAGACTCTGATCCCTCACATTTCTACTATTTTCCAGATGCTTACTAATTAGTCGGTATGCATTGAGCAGCTTGAGGGATATATTTTGAGATTGACAGGCAGAGTATTAGACTTGCAGGGGCAAGTATTAGCTTTAGCCCATCTCCAGCCGCATGAGGATATCACAGAGGTCTCAGACCTAACTGCAGAGGCGGCTAGACTTCGAGAAGTTTTAGAGAGTGGCTTTGACTTTTTGAGGAGAGAGATCAGGGGCTCCAGTGAGAATGCTTCTACTCAGTTCAGTGCCCTGATGCAGTTTGTATCGAGAGCCTTGGATCTTTTGGACACCATCAGACTTTCTCTTATCAGTCCATAGCTTCTCAGGCTCCAGGATTCTCTCACCCCTCTACTCGCTGGTGCCTCTACCCGTGGCCGAGACAGACGTGGTCGAGGTCGTGCTCATGGACTTGATCCTACATCTCCT